>NW_009926204.1:14078-15076 GCF_000696875.1 Nestor notabilis
GTACATGCCCTCTCCAGATACTGCAAGCCTGCTCTGAGGTCCCCACGCAGCTTCGCTTCTCCAGGCTGAACAGCCCCAACTTTCTCAGCCTGTCTTCATATGCGAGCTGCTCCACTCCTCTTATCATCCTCGTGGCCTTCTCTGGACTTGCTCCAGCAGCTCCATGTCCTTTTTATGTTGAGGACACCAGAACTGTACACAATACTCCAAGTGAGGTCTCACAAGAGCAGAGTAGAGGGGCAGGATCACCTCCTTCGACCTGCTGGTCACACTGCTTTTGATGTAGCCCTGGGTATGGTTGGTTTCTGGGCTGCAAGCACACACTGCCATGTCATGTTATGTTTCTCATCTCATTTGTCCATGGACAAATAGAGTAGCTAAACCCAATGGGTACTGATGTTCTGTACAGGCAGGGACAGTGCAGGTTTCCCTAAGGAAGGAGAACAGCAACTAAACTACCCACATCTGGGTAACAGAAATTGGCTTCATGCACAGGATCTGATGATGATTCGGTAGCAGGGACTTTCCCATAGACCCTCATCCCTGAAAAAACAGTTTCAGATATCCTTAAGCAATTTATCTCACCCTTTGAATCACACAGAGCCGACCTACAGCTTTTTGCCTACATGTAGTCTTCCTGAAGAAGGTATACACTTTCACCCTCTCCCATTCCAATGGGACAAGGACTTTGACTGGGAGCAGTCCGGTGGCCACAATCAGTATGCTCTTATTTCCTGCGGTCCACAAAGCACCTCCCCTCTCACAGTGAACTTGTTTGCCCAACATCAGTGCATACTCAAAAGGAATTGTGTATAGGTGTGTTTGTAACAAGCACAGACAGAGAAAAGAGTGCAGAAGAGGTGGAGAGAAAGATCTGTCACTGCAATAGAAAGTGAACCACATTTTGGGGAGGTTAATGGTTATTTAGAACAACATATCCATGAGCCAGTGGCTCTGTGGGGCAGGAGGCAAAGGGAGGATTTGCTCCCTTTTTTCAA
>NW_009926204.1:15092-31206 GCF_000696875.1 Nestor notabilis
GCTGAGGATTCTGAAAATAGACAATATCCTTCAAATGCAGCCTAGGGATGAGATGGAATCATTGTATACACACTATTTCTTGAGAAGAGAAAACAAAACAAAACAAAACAGGGAGGAAGTGGGCCTTTAGAAGCAAAATACAGAACAATGGAAAACTAAGCACTGGAGGAGAGGGCTTGGAAAAATTACATTGTGCAAGCATCCTGCTGGGAAGTAGCATATGCTGGAGGAGCCCTCACTGGGGACACAGGATGAGCAGGCAGGAGGGAGGCCAGGCAAAACATCAGCTTCAAAGCAGCACACGCCAGGCTAAGTTCCGAGTGGCTCCAGCTCCGGTGGGGTCAGTATAATGATGCCAAGGATGAAAATATCCTTGTACTTAAAACAAAATCCCTTCCTTCCATTGCCAATAGCACCAGGTAATAAGCAGCAGGCAAAGGGCTAATATTATAATAGATATTTGGGTCATGAGCTGTCATTTAGTACGGGCAAGATAGGTGTAAGTCACTCGGTGCCCCTGCTAAGAGCAGCAAGGTGGCTCAGCTCTGCAAAGCCATGGGGGGGAGTTGAGAAATGGTATTGAATTGTTTTACTGAGGTTGGAGGTCAGGTCTCAGTTCATACAGCACTGAGCACAGAGGGGTCTACTGCTTGGCTTCTAAGGATCAACATCACTAGATCTAAGTTGTGACTTCCCAAAGAAAGAGATGAAAAGTTAGGAGCCAATGCCTTGTAGGAGAGTTGAGAACGGCTGTGTCAGAAACTATGGACTTGCAGTGTACTCGGTGTGGAAAGCAGGGCTGAATCAGGCCAATGTTCTGGTTGCAGCTGGGTTCATGTTGTTTGGAAAAGCCTGACAAATGCTTTTGTACCTTTGTTTCTGACAGCCCTGCACATTTTATATTTAAATTTTTTTAATTTAAAACAGATTTTAAATGTTTATGGATTTTTAACGGGAACATCTTGGTCTTGCTCTGTGAAGATGAGTATGGGTTTAGAGAAAAAGAAATTCCAGCTTGTGTCCTGAAAATATTCCACTTATGTTTCAGTTCTCTTTAGTGGGGGGAGGCAGCATACAGGAATCAACTATATGTTTTGTAGCTTTAGGGTCCAAACTATGCTAAGCTGTGGGACCATCACTGTAAAGCCCACCTGGACATGAACATGAGAGGCAGGACCTCGCTGTTTCAGAGCAGCCCTCAGCCCTAGAAATTCCCCCTTTCACCTCTCTATGAAGTGACTGCCACAAGAGAGTGATGTCCTTATAAATCTGTGTCCGGTGGTTTTCAGTCTGGAGTTTGGGAATCCATTCTTGGTGGCCCTCCATTATTTTGCTAATGGATCCGTGAGTGGTAACTACAGGCATCAAGTCTGTTGCGACAGAGCTCACATCTGCTATGCAGGGTCTATGCATCCCTTGGGGAAGAAATTAGGGAGTCAACAAACTGCAAGATGTGAAACCCATTGCTGCAGACAGGCTTGGTGCCTTCACCCTTTGTGCAATAAAAATGAACCTACACAAGCACAGATGCACTTCAAATACCTGTGTTTACTAACTCAACTCAAAATGCCCAACCTATCGACGTAGATTTCTCTGCTCTGGCTGGTTGTGACAGCTTTCAAGCAATAGACAAAGCAGCAAACCCCACTAGAGGGCTTGCAAACTGCTCACAGAAATACTCTGTTAGCAAAATATGTCCCCACGAGCACATAAGTGATACCTGCGGTAGTTTGTTACATTTGGACATTTTATAAAGTCCTCTGATAAGACAAATACCTTAGTATGCATCTCTTCCCAGCCTCCATGCCTTCCCGTCTACCCCAAACCCCAACTCTTTCTCCCTGCCCCATCCCTGGCAGTGTTCAAGGCCAGGTTGGATGGGGCTTAGAGCAACCTGGTCTAGTGGAAGGTGCTCTGTGGGAGTTGGAACTGGGTGAGCTTTAAGGTCCCTTCCAACACAAACCAGTCTGATTCTATGATTGTATGAAAATGAGGAAATGTCATTCATACAGAACACTCTTCAGTGACTCTGCTATAATGCCTGGCACTTTCATTTCGATATCGACCAGCTCCATGATGGTAATTGATGAGAAATGCAAGTGATGGAAGAGTGAAGAGAGCAGCGCTGAGCCGATCTTCCAGCCCAGATGGTAGGAAGCCCCTTGCTGTGCATCTTCCCCATCCCATTTGGTATTTCAAAAGGGAAAAAAGTAAAGAAAAGAAGTCTTTCTTTTTTCTTTGTTTTTAATAAGAAAAGGACGCTGAAATTTTCCAGATTCCAGTTTGCATGAATGGTCCAAACCAATCAGCATATATGAGTGTTTGGTTGAAAAGTCTTTCACTGAGAGACAATAAAGCAAAACGATGGAGGGCAGGAGGGAACAAGGCAGGGTGAACGTGCTGTCGATGATAAAAGACCTGAGCTTAGTGCTTAGAGGCATTGTGATCATTTTCATAACACAAACCTCTCCCCTAGACACCTGCTGGGGAGGATAATCTGAAAGCTCAAGAGACATCAGATTAAGAGTTAAACCTCCCAGCTCAAAAAGCAACAGGCTGGAGGAAGCAAAAGTTTCACTGAGACATTCAGGAGGAATAAGCATCCCTGAAAAGCCACCTTCATTTAGTGCTCTGTCAAATGGGGATTGCTGCAACACAACAACTACTTGTGCCCATCCAGACTTCCAGCACTGAGTTACTGTCCTCACTCAATGTAATACCCCAGCCCACAATGGACATGTTGGTTTATATCCCTAATGCTGTTCCTCTCTAGCTTCTCAGTGATGGGCTTTTGATATTACCATCCTAAGAGAGCCTAAGAGATACAGATCCCATGGTGTGCTAGGCACAGGAGCACATTGTGAGCTACCAGCAACCACCACAGAGCAGAACACACACATACTAATGTAGCCCATGTCACGGAGGTCACTGGATGTATCAGGTTTTTTCCTTTGCCTCTGCTGTGCAATTAAGCTTATAAACGGGGGAGAATATCCATATATAGAAAGGGCAAAAGAAAGAAAAGAAAACCTAATTACCTTGTCAGGGACAGCAGTGAGTTGTTTTACACCTCCTGGTTCTACAAATGGTCCATGGATAGAGAGCTGTCAGGTTCTACCCTAGAAGAGGCTGCCGTTCAGTGAGGTGATGTCTCTGCTGCTTCTCCATGGACAGGCTTCATACAGAAAGTTGAGCTGCACAAACAACTCACTGATGTCAAAAAGAGGTGGTCATGAACCCCTTCTCATGCTGTCCTGGGCATCCTGGCTGTGTCCTGGCTGTGCACATGCCTTGGTTTAGCTCTGGAGTTCACTATACTGTACAATAAACCTGCTCAGCTCTTTAATCCAGCGGAAAACTAATCCAGCCCATCAAAACCATGTTCATTTACTGCATTTAATATGACATCAGTCACCATTTTTATAGTTAAAAGATTTCCCATGTAACAACCTCCTCACTTCTCCCTGTGGACTGTGTCCCATTTCACCTTGACTTCTTGTTCCTGTTGTCATCTACTCTGGGGGAAACAACTAAGTCACTTGGTAGCATTTCACACTTGGTTAACAGCAGTGAGGATGACACTTGCAGGAGTCCCCAGACAGTGGTGCTGCAGTGTTACAAGCTCTCTTTCTTAGCCCTTGTGCAGGGCTTAGTCCTGGAGAGTGCCGCACTCCTATTGCCTGGTGGTGAAGCCACTGTGAGATGGACCTGAAGTTTGATCTCAGAACCCAACCTTTAACGTGGACTCCCCTTAAAGCTGAGTGGAATAACAAGCCAATGGTGAGGTTTCAGCTTTACACACACATGTACACCTTGAGCTCCTAGTGGCTGCTCTCAGCAACTGCTCTGAAATATCCCATAAATAGGAGCAGAGTAGTTGCAGTGTATATTCTAATAACTGCAGCTATAATAACTCCCCCTCCTCCCCACTTTTCTCTTTAGGGGTGATCTGCCAAAATGAGCAACAAAATTACTGTGTCTGTTCAGCAAATTCTTCCTGACAAAATCTTTAAGAGTTGACAAGAGTAATATACTGAAAATTAGTTTAAAGTGTTTCAAGTTTCAAAAAATCAATCAAAATCAAATTAAGTTCTGAAGACGCTGTCTGTTGAGTTTAAGGAAAATAGACATCAGCTGCAGCAATGTGGGTTCATGGGCTCCACTTCTGAGAAGGAGGCTTATATCTGCTCTGCTACCTCTTCTGGTTGAGGGTACAGAGGTACAATGCATCACAAGGGTTTGTTGATGACTAACCTGGTGAGTTTGAGTACCAACCACAAGAAACCCAGTATAAGTAATCCACATGGCACTTCCTCTATCCCAAGGCTATGCCTTAACCATTAAGCCATCAACTGGGAGTTAGAGATAAAGAGAAGCTTTTCCCTCCTGCTTTCTTGTAATTTCTTTCAAGACTTGTTCATCCCAACGACAGTTACAGAAAAAAAATTGAAGCTCATAAAGATCATCATCAAGGAAGAAAATCATTTTATAAACCAGTTCTATTGCAAAAACTGGCAGGACCAAGCACGGGCTAACCCAAAACAGGGACAGAGTTAAAGTCCATTAAGTATCGCTCATGAACTTTGTTTCCTTCTTGGCTACGTGATCTCAAATAAGCAAAGCTGATACTGGCCCCAGTGTCCCAGAGAAGCCTGGGACTCTCTGTCTTGCTGAGAATATGTGAAAACCTGCATGAGTTTGTCCTGTTTCTGAGGGATCCGAGACTTTCTGGGTAAGCAGAGTGGCTGGCTCGCTCGGCTATGCCGTCTTTTTTGCCCTTCATCCATATGGCACCCTGACCACATCTTGGCCCAGCAGATCCAAGAGCTACTGACCTACAAATCCTCAGCCATCTGCTTTGCAATTTAGCCTCAGCCCAGCTCTTCTGGCTTGCTGCTTCAGCACTCACTCGGAGTGGATGGGCTTGCTTCAGGTTTCCAATTATGTCTTTCTTAATTATATTCCTCCTTGGGGTCCTAAAGGCCCTGGAAATTTCCCCCCACTCTGTCTTTTCCCATAACTGTGAGTCAACAGTTCAATTATAGTCTCTTTATACAGGCATGAGAATTTGTTTCTTGGGCAAAGTTCCTTGATAAGATGATATGCTACATAAATGTCTCTAGCAAAACACATTTCACAGTGAATTTATCTCTGCACAACTTCTCCGCCTTACAGCACCTTATCATTCCAAGCCGTCTCAAGGCACTTTCCAAAAGGTGTGCAATAATAATACTTCACAGCTATACACAGCCTTTCATGGAAATATCTCAGAGTGCTGTATGGAGAGAAGCACTCAGCTCCATCAAACACCTGGGAGTGCTGAGGCAAGGGATGCGGAAGGGAATGGCCTAAATGGATTAGGAAAATGTAGGGCTTATGATGGAGTCCAGGACCCTACAGAAACTGCCTCCTTTGCTCCTAATGTGCTTCTCACAACTTAATTTCCCACCACACCAGTCTTGAGAACTAGCCACACTGCAGAGAGGAGGACATACAGCCTTGTCCTCTAGTCATGGGATGGGGACTCAGATCTGTGCCTGTCCCATTTAGCTTACACCCAGCACTTGTGTGTTACACAAGGAATAAAATACTCTAAAACAACAAGTGGTAGAAGGCTTGTGACACGCTTTGTGTCTGTTTCTGAAATCAAGATGTTCATGCTCAGCTGAGGATGCTGGCCTGGACCGGAGCTGAGTAACGACCCTCTTTTCTCTGTGGGACAGAGCTCTGAATACTTCTGTGGTCTCTGTAGGACTGGGATTTCCTTGGAGAACTAGCCAGAAGTGCACAGCAGAGAGGTCCCTTTCCGTCTTCAGAGGAGCTTTCATGAATACTTCTAATTCTTTAGCAATGACCCTAAATCTTGGACCACAAATGTTCTTTAACTTTATTTGTTCTTGCCTGAGCTCTTGCTCTTGAGAATCATTCTACCTTCTTTCACCCTTCTGCTGAAAGCTTTTCCTTCTTCTGCTGCTCTTTCTTGTTTGTTTGAGATTGAGCTGCAGTTAGAAACCTGTTAAATGAAAGCCATCATCTGGGGGACATCATGCAGCTGGATTTCTAATGGGCTGCTTGATTTGGTGTTGAGCCACAATGCTCCAGGCCCCATCAGAAGCATCTTCTATTCCCAGAGACTGGAATTGGAGTGATGTTAGTGCTATTCCTTGTCTTCAAAGGGGCACCTACTCCACTCCCCATGGGGTATGGGTAGTGCTGCTTCTGTCCTCCATCTCTGTGAGCAGGTGCCCCACACACCTCCTGCTTTGGTTCCCCCTCTGGCTGGATGACAAGTGCCTGAAAAGCAGCAGAGCCATGAATAACAATGAGAATTTGCCTCCTCAGGGGTGAACTTCCAGCCAAATAATCAGTCTTCTTCCAATACACAATGGGAACCAGGCCAACAGCAATGCACTGGGGTCCTGGTTATTTTTAAGGGTGCCTGATGACTACTCAGCAAGCTTCTAAATAACTAACCTTTCAAAGGCACAGCAGCCTGAATGCCTATCCCCTCTTTAATCCAGATCCAAGCCCTGACATTGACCATTCCCTCCCCAACCACACATCCTCCCTAGTGCTTGCCTTGCTCTGAGCTGCCATATCTCCCATCAGCCTGGTGTCCTTGGCTCCAGCCCTGCCCGTCACCTTCCTCCACATTTTATCATGTTCAGCAACCTCTCCTCTCCCTCCTCCCTCCCAGCCCAGCGTATATCATCACAAAATCACTTTGGCACCTTCACTGTCAGCAAGCGGCTGTTTATCTGCTATATCATTGGAAAGATCTTTAAAGCCAGGCTTGGAAAACAGCCGTTCTTTTTATTTGATGCAGGATCATCTGAAAAGAGGATGAGAAGCGGTGAGAATATGTTTTCCTTGTACAGATCAATACGACTTTAACCTTCCTCCACAGCAGGGCCTGCCTGCCCACCTCCTTAGCTCACGTATTTGTCCTTCCTTCCCTCTTTGCTCACCCTTCCTACATCTTGGTGTTTCCAGCACTCCCAACACGTGAACCTCTCAGTCCTACATGCATCAGGGTAGCATTTCTGTTTGTCAGAGCAAGTGCATTCAGTCCAGGGAAAGGTTTCCTGGTCAATCAGATCAGATTCAGTCACCCCCCAGATTTAAGATCCTTTTTGTCTCCTTTCTCCACTCTTTCACAGCCCCTGTGCTGTACGCTATACAGAACTCTACTTCAGCAGTTGGGAGTCACTAAATGCATGTTCTATCTCTCCCTTTTCTTCTCCCCTTCTGGGGAAGGAACAATAGTGTCCTTCTCTCATGCACCCTTCACCTCTGCTGGTGGCAGATTTACTCCTGCCTGGCTTCCTGGCAGCTGCTGCAGCTGCAGCTGTGAAGAGGGGCTCCGGCATCTTTCGGTCCCACTCTCACTGTGCTTCATTCCCAGTGGGGTCAGAAATAGAGAGGACAGTTGTTTGGGTCGTATGGAGCAGCTCTGAAGACCCAAGGTCAACCTAAGAGCAGCAAGCTCAGTCCTGAATAACCTTGATAACAGATCAGTATCATTTTATACATGGGGAAACTGAGGAAACACTTGATGGGAGGACCAAGATGTGGTGCCACAAGAAATGAGCAGGAGGTCCCTTTTTCCTGGGTTATGCATTAGGGATGTCTTTGCTAAAGGCAGAGGAAAGCTCAGTCCTTTCTCAGATCAAAATCCAGCAGCAAACCCCATCCTGCTATTCATACCCAGACAGAGAAGCGCTTCTTGCTTCTCAGATGGAGATAGGAGGGGGGGAAGACAGGTTGTTACTATAATAGCAGTAAAGACGCCCACCACTGTGCTAAATGATATATTTATATGTACGTAGGTAATGAGACAGTGTTCTTGTTCCCAAAGCACTGACAGCCTGAAGGAGAAATGCATGTGCCTTCTCCAAGGTCACTGAGTAACAGGGACTGGCATCCTTGTTTCAGACAGTGCTCTGTCCCTCTCCACTTCACCCCTCCAGATCTAATGTGCTTAGCCACCTCTGGAGCTCCTTGCTTCACTAGTCCAGACTCAGAGGGCTGACACTTATTCAGACCAACAGACAGGGAATGTGACCAGTATATAGACAATCCAGTCCTTCATCCTCTTCCTGCAAGAAAGGAGCTGCAAAAGCATCGCTGCAAAGCTAAACACGGAGCAAGAGGGATCCCAAGAGCTGAAAAGCAGTTTGAAATCACACATTAAAATAAGAAATATAAAAAATAGAGTTGGTGTGTTCTCTCCACGTCCAACCAAACGTCTGGTGCTGACAGAGATTAGATGCTTTTGCAGATAAAAACGGCTAATAGGGCCTTACTAGATAAGGATAATAAAAGCAGAACAAAGGGAACGGGGAGCCAGAGGTGAAAAAGAGGTGAAAGGACAGACAACAGAAGGGACAGCAGCAGATCATACTGACAGATCCATCAGTGGGACTGTGGCAAACCAGGGCTTTGGACCCAGGTGCTGAGCAGAGGCAGTTGCTACCCTGTGGGGACATGCCCTGGCACCCGCAGCTGCTGGCACCAGGGCCTTGTACCTCTGGGCTTCCCACATGGCATGGCATGCCCAGTAAAGTCAGGACTGCTGCTGCCCTGATAAGTAATGTGAGCAAGTGTCACTGTTTCTGGGCAGCCACGCTTCCCAGTTGACCCAGCGTGATGCCCACACTGGAACTGCTGTAAGCAAAGGATGCCAAAAGCAGCCTAGGGAGGCAGAAGTGCCTGGGCTGTAGCTATTTAGCAGGGAGATTTCCATCTCCTCACCACTGAGAAACAGCCATCAGTCAAGGGTATTATTCTGCACTGACTGCAGCAGAGTTTCATCAAAGATGAATGTGGCCTTATAACTTGAGCATGATCTAAAGACATCCTGCTCTCCTCCAACCCCATCCTGCTCCTGCCTGTTCCCTTGCTTTTCGCAGCCCCAGCTCCTTCTGTGCAGAATAAACACTGCTCGCCTGCACTGCCAGGCACTGTACAACAGCTTTGAGTCTCGGAAGCTGTGATTAGTGCCTAAGGGCAGCTAAAATGCCTGAGGGAATTTGCTGGAAGGTGGGAACATGGGCAGCAGGTGATGCTGCAGGGTTTCTGTCCCTCAGAGAGGCCAGCATCTGTTTGTTTGAGATGTTCTATGGGAAGCCATAACAGTGTTTTGGGCTGTCCACGTTGATGTATCCCACCCTCCATCCCATCCTGTGCCAAGGGGGACTCTGCAGGAATGGGTCGAGCTTTGTTTTCCTCTGCCAAGGAGGTCTTGATGCTCTTAGCTTGTTAAATCCCCATATCCACAACTAGACGCTTGGAAAAGAGGTACCATCCTGTCATTGCTTGCAAGACCTGCCTCCCCATGTGAAGAAAGGACAAGGACACTTGGCTGCTCCCCAGAGATCACTGTGCTTCGGTTTTTTACCATTTCATGCAAGTAGCTTGTCTGGATTTTATGTTCTAAAAACTGCTGCTGTAACTGTGAGTCTTACACTGGAGGCTGTGTTTGCATACTGTATTTTTGTAGCACTTCTTGAGATGCATTGGTAAAGAGTTTGCTTCTTTAGACATATATAAAAACTATATATATATCAAAACTTGGATGTTCGCAGCATCCAAGAACACTGTGTCCCAACCCGAGGGCTGGCGCTCCCACATGAACTCCTCCAAATAGAGATGGGGAAGGGGGAAAGAAAGGAAGAGCAAACCTGCATCATCATCCTCTCTCTGCTTGCCTCCCACCTCCAAAGCTGCCAGGACTCAGGACCTCTGCACACCCTGCATTAGAGGTGGCCCAGGTCTGTAACCAATGGGCTCTCAGCCTCCTTGCTGCACGTGATGCATCAGCAGAGGAGATTCATCCCACTGCTATCAATTATACTTTGTGAGAGGAAGGGGCAGGCTCAGGTTGGCCATTTTTCTCTCTGTTTCAAATGCCTGTCACCTACATGGGATGCAGAATCTTGGCAGCACCCTACAAGCTGGGTAATAAACCTCATGCTTTCAGCACAGCCTATAGGGAATGGTCCCAGTGGGAATGTAATGGCTTAACTCCTTGATTACTCAGCTGCTGGCTCCTCTTCCTTGGCAGCTATCAATCAACTCACCTCAATTTCCCTTCTGCATCAGCATCCTTGAGCTCCCCATTGAAGGATTCACATTGAGCTTGAACTATTTGTGACTGGCTTGAAAAGCTTCGGTACCATGCATAGAGACACCATCTCCCCAATGTACTTGGTGGGCACTGAGAGAACCCAGCACCTCATTCTTCTTCCCCTGCATGATCCGGGATGAGGCTGGAAGGCCTGGCACTTGTCATGCCCATCATTCCCCCTTTATGCAGCCACAACTGCTGGGGATCCTGGTCTATCCCTAATACAGAAATATCCCTAATAGAGAAATACCCACCTCTTTCTATGATCTACCTTCTGTTCAAGTAGCCTGATAATTCCCAAATCTACTATTCTTCCTCATAAATGTGGAGTCCTCCTCACTTACCAGCCTCCTTGTCGACAACTTAATATCAGGGGCTCTGAAGAACGTATTGAAAACCTGGGAAGATCCTGAAAACCTGGAGTTTCTCAACAAGCTGAACAGTGTGCCAGCAGCCACGGTGGAGGAAACTGCTTACAGAGGAGGTTTAAAACCCGGTCCTGGTCATTCAGGGCTGATAAATCTCCCTTTGTGGTTTTAAGAAGCTGAGGTTGATGCCCATGTCCCAGTAAGTTTTCTAACTTTCTTTACTACCTTTTTGGTGGCAAGAAGGGCCCAACAATTCAGATTTGAAGGGTGCTTTGTACAAAATGTCCTTTGCCTGATGTTTAGCCCCCACCATGACCTAGAAGTGGCTACACTGGTACTTCAACTGATATCCCTCACTTGAGCTAGTGCATAATATGGAATGGAAAAGCATCCCTCAACTTGTGTAAGGATTTTTACCTTACAGGGGCAAGAAGAGGGGATGGTAATGGCCGTGTGGGGAGTAAAGAAGGAAATGTATAGGTGTACAAGCTAAGTAAAAGCTATAGCTACAAATGCGGTGTGTTCATGGGCTCAACACTGCCCAAACCCTGCAGCAAGAGCTGGAAGAACAGGACCCCAAACCTCATCCCAAGCAAACCTGCTTTGTCAGTCCTTTAAGCAATCAGTCCTCAGTGCTCTGAAACTGACTCTGTGCAGAGGCAACTTCCCCTCCTTTCTCCCCATCCTTTGTCATACCCAGGAAAAGCCCACACCCAAGGGAATTCAGGATCCTTGCTCCATAGCTGGAGTCATGAGCAAAAGGGAGGAGGACAGACAAAAAGACTTCAAGGACTGTCATGAACCATCCCAAACCTGCCAAGGGGTCAACACCATTCTGACTCCACCTGGTCCCAGTGCAGAGCTGGAGCCAGGGTTCAGATTTTATATGACTTTCCCCTTTCTGTGCTCACATAAAGGCTTCTCTTTAGCTGGGAAAGACAGAGACCATCGGCACGTGCAGCATTTGACAGGAGACCCAGGTTATTGATTCACAGCTCTACTTCCCTGAACTTTTCTGGAGGAAAACGGGGCTGCTTTGCATAAGGCAGGCATATGTTACAGCTTTGGCACAAGGAGAGCTGGTTGGCATTTCCTTGCCAGACTTTTCCCACCCTCCTCTGATACCATCTGCCTCTGTGAAACACTGAAACTCCCATCTGTCAATTTGACTGTAAACACACAATTATCCAGGCTGTTGGGAAGAAAGGCAGCACAGCCAAACCTTGGCCATCCATGGGAAGGGATGCACTGGGTTCTGTGTCCTTCCCAGTGCCCCATCAGGCAGAGTGGTGGAAGGAGCCTTCTCATTTTCACTCTCCTCCCAGAGGTGGATGAGGTGTTGGTGCCACCAATCTCTCCATCCATGCCCTGAACCTTTAGGAGCAGGATGCAAACCTGGAGCTCAACCAGAGGCTTGTGGGGAGCTCCAGACATCTGCAGCACTCAGGTCACTGCAGCTTAGTTGTGTTGTTTCCACCTTCTTCCTTTTCTGCCATGTCACGCTGGGAGGGGAAGATCTGCACACAGCCACCTATAACCCCTGCCCAGATCTGTGCTATGCACAATATCATCCATGCAAACATCCCAGTGACAACATCCACCCCAAAAGCAAGGTCAACACTGGAGTAAAAGGCTTCTCTTGCCAGTTCATGTCAACAACGTGTTTGCAACTGACTCTGCCTGTCCCTTGCCTCTGGGTTTCATCACAGCAGTGCCCAGATCCTTCAAGCTTAGATGCCAGAACTGCAAGGGGTTTTTGCTTCATTCTCCCTGGAAATCTTCCTCTTTGTGGCTGGAGGCAGCTTTCCCTGACCTCGGCAGGCAGCGAAGCACTGAGAGCAGCCCATGGCATGAGCTGAGCCCTGTCAGCCCAGCCATCAGCAGTCAGATCTCCTCACTGATGCTCTCAGCTACTCTCAACTCTTCCAGGGGTAACGAAGCTGAAAGCAGGATGAGCGAGCAAAGTGTGAGGACCGAGGGGAAGAGAGGAGGCTGCAGATAACCATGGGCTGGGGGCTGAGTTGGGCGGGTGAGAGTTGATTATGTTTTGTTTTATTAAACATTGGTCCCTGTGTGGTGTCTCCAGCCCAGAAACCTGTTTCATTTAGCTGGGAAGAGGGAGGGGGCCGTGGGGTGGCGGAGGAGCTGGCAGATGGCATGTGTTCCCAGAGATAACACGGGGCTAGTTCAGAGGTTACTAATTGGGTTTCTGCTTGCTTTTCATATTCAATGTGAATCAAAATGAGAACATGTGGTTCAACACACACACACTTCGTCCTCCTTCCCAGCGGATGCTGCCCTCCACCCCATTCCCCTGCCTGCTCCCTGCACGTCCTCACCCAGAAAACCTAAATCACGGAGGTGTTTACCATCCATTCACAAGCCAAAGTGAAAGGGAGAGGGGGGAAATAGAAAGGAAACAAAGAAGCAATTATTACATGTCTCACCCAGGGCAGCCCCTCACCTCTTCTGCACACACAAGGCTATAAGCAAGATGCTGCTTCATGCAACCAGCATAGGAATGGCACACTACGGGCAAGTGAGGTAGCAGCAAGGCCACCTTGCAGTAAAGAGCACTGTGTGTGCAGGAGGCCAAACTGATGGGTCCTGTCTTCAGGGTGCCACATGCAGGGTGTCACATATCTCCCTTTGGTGGCTGTCCCCACGCTCATCCTCTTGTTGCTTGGGTTCCCATTATGGTGTGGAATGGGCTCCAAGAGCAACACCTAGGGATGATGCAGGGCTGCAAAGGGGAATCCAACCATGGCATGTTTGGGCAAAGCACAGAGAATCATAGAATCAGAATGGTTTGAGTTGGAAGGGACCTTAAAGATCATCTAGTTCCAACTCCTCTGCCATGGGGTTGGAAAATGACAATATTGATATCAGTGTCCATCCCCAACCTTCACCTCTGGCTCAGAGCTACCCCTGATGGCTGGTTTGAGGAAAACAAACTCAAAACCTTCAAGGGAGCAATACACTAGTATGTCTCAAGACTTGCTTCAACCTTGAACTAGGGAGAAAGACTCACACCCAGTGGGGTCAACTGGAACCCTAGTAATACTATGGAACAACACATCACTTTTCCTTACTTTTAAGGGTGATGAAGCACTGGCACAGGTTGCCCAAAGAAGTGGTAAATGCTCCATCCTTGGCAGTGTTCAAGGCCAGGTTGGACAGAGCCTTGGGTGACATGGTCTAGTGTGAGGTGTCTCTGCCCATGGCAGGGAGTTGGAACTAGATGATCTTAACATCCTTTTTAACCCAAACGATTCTATGATTCTCCTTTTCCTGCAGCCTCCTCAGTCCATGGGGTCTCACATACATTTTGTGCTGAGATGCAATCTCACAGTTAGAGAGAATCAGGAATAGCAAGCAGGAAGTGCGTACACTGTCTTGGAAAGGGGGAGGAGGATGGAAGTTAGCTGAGAAAAACAGAATGCTCCTCAAAAAGGCAAAGCAGAAAAAAACCTCTCTCTTTCTCAAAGCATTTTGCAAATATTGCTTTTTCTCCTCTCCCTCGTTTTCTGACAAGCTGCAATCAGCATTCAATATTGTCGCTCAGTGCCCAATTTCACAGGGGATAGGTATCCACAGAGCTCTTTAAATGAAATAAATAAATACATCTGGCCATGTATGGCAGGGGCTTAGCTGGGAGCGGAGCTCTTCTGAAAATCTGGTCAATCATGGTGACATTGATTTCAGGACAATTACTCCTGATTTACACTGGTGTAAATGAATGGGATGGCATTAAACTGCTGACTGGGGAGTCCATACGCAGGCAGAGCTCATCAGAAAGCCAAGTTCCCATTCTAAGAAAGATTGAGATCAGCTTCCCCATCCAAAGCAGGACAAAAATGGTCTATTTTTCTTAAAATGGAACAGAAAATGGGGAAAAAAAAGCCACTTGGGCTCAATAAAGACTTCGGTTTTCAGTGCCTGGCATTTATCAGTTTGCTTCTTCAAAATGTTATTCCTACATAATAAAAGTAGGTAAGCCAACTTTTCCTAGTGTCATAATGAATCTAGTGGTTTGAGTTTTCTTTTTGCTCAACTAATACCTAATTGGGACTAGGGAGGACAGAAGTCTTGGGGTTTTACCAATCAAGTCTGCTTCTCACCTCATTTTCCTCTGTGCCAGGCTGTGCCAGTGAGGTTTCTGAGCTTATCTCCATGGGTATTTCCCTTTGCAAGCACAGCCCTGTACCATTGCCCTGGCACGAGCAACTTTGAAAGATGCACCTTTAGCAGGGTGGAGAGATGGAGAAGCAGGCTGAGAAAAGGAGAAATGCCAGGAATCTTTAAAAGCCACTTATTTAGAGTTAAAGGGTCTTCTCAAATGGCGAACTGCCTGTTGTAGCAGTGGGGAGGTAAGTATAGTCGTGGAGAGGAGGGAAAGCTCCCTCACACTGTGTCACCCCTGAACATTTTCAACCATGATTAGTTTATGGGGAAGGAGAGGAGGGGAAGAGGCTAAAGCTCTTTGAGAGGCCCTCCTCAAGTTTTTAAACTACTTTTTACCTGGATATATGCCCCCAACATAAATCACTGTTGCTCAGGATAAATGGAAGCCCGTAAGTGCCACGAACACTAATGACAACATTCATCAAACACTGAACTGCTCCATATTGCACCGGTCTCCAGGATGCCTGCGGACATATGGGCTGAGCTCACTCCAGCAGCCACCGCTCCCTTCTGCACCCTTCCACTCCCTGGCAGCAGGCAATGAGCCTCAGCCTCACCACAGCCAGCAAAAGCAGGAGCAGTTGTGCACCATCTCCTAAAAACCCCAGAAGCACATAAAATAGCTCCCCATGAAGCCCCATCTCTCTGCACTTTCCCATCCTATTGCTCCTGAGCCAGTTGCACTCTGAATCCCCAAAACCAGGTCTCCACCACACAAACCAATCAACCCTCCATCAAAAGTCACCGAGATGGGGCATATTCTTTGAAGCCATCAAGTTATCATCCTCCAAGAGAGAGTTGCTTGCTGCTAATCCTGCTCTCCTGCAAAGTGAAATGCATTAGCTTTATTGACAAGGAAAGCTGAGAAGGTGGCTGGAGCCAACAAGAGCTGCTCAATAGTGACAATGGGCTAAAACCAGGCAGAGAGTCAGTTACTGCATCTCAGCTGGCTGATGGGAATTGCATCACACATTTAGCCTCTTGGTACTAAAATGCTCCCATGGGATAGGGCAGTTTAACAAAATAGAGTTTTCATAGCTCTGAATCATCACTGGGCCTCTGAAGTAGCATTTAGAGTCCTATAGATCCAATTCAGGACATCCTCAGCAGTGATGATTTAAAACAAGGAAGGGAAAAAAAGGACTGTCATGGATAGGGGAAGTTTCTTGCATTTGATGGTGTTTCTATAACAAATCTGAAGGGTAACACTAAGTTTGTGGGTCCAACATTTCACAGCACAGCCTGAATCATCAGATAGGTCAGCCTGTAATTACTTCTATTTATTCAGAAATGTATTAGGCTGAGCTTCTCCTGCAGACATGTTTCAGGTTTAAGACTAATATTCTCGAAGTGGAATTACAGCTCAAACTTCAGAAAAAACCTTTTAGGATAAGGGCAGCCAGGTAATATCCACTGCATGATTCACAGCAGG
>NW_009926204.1:31262-38429 GCF_000696875.1 Nestor notabilis
GAAAACTCTGAAAGAGCAAGTTCTTATTTATAAGAATAAAAATGAGCAGTGTGGCCTTCTCATTTCCTGGCTTTGAGTTTCAAGAACAAGGTGTTCAAGTGATTTCCTCCATTCCTTAATTTAGTTAAGTCGCACAACTTGGGTTCAATTGAAACACAGAGCGTACAGCTACATCCACAAATGACATGTTTCCACAAGAAAAGATGGGGGAAAGTGCAACTCAGATAAACTATGGAAAAAGATGGGGATTTTGTTTGCTTGCTTGCTTGTTTCCTTAAAAGCTATCAGAAAGTTAATTTTGTGCTTGAGCTAAAGCAATTGCATCTGAAAATGTTTATTATAGTCATCTTGCTGCTTTCCCATGGGCATGGTGGGAGGGGTATCAGTCTAGACTGAGGGGGAATGTGGCTTTCCCCCTAGTGCAAATCAGCATTAGTTTTGGACAGTGCTCTGAATCCCTCAAAATATTCATGAACAGGAACATCCACTCAAATGGAAATAAATAAAAGTTTATTGAAATATATAACTGCAAATAGAAATGGCTGGTTTAAGCCCTCTGCAGCAATTATGGAGAAGACATTCATTTTCTAGCTTTTATATGCAACTAAAAAGGATGCTTTAATGTAATTTTGTAATTTATTTACTCAGGGAAATCCGAGCTTAGATGCAGCATCTGTTTTCTTTATCCTCCTCTCTCCAAACCCCAGTGCAGACGACCCTTCTTGTTTCTTACCCAGTTTCTAGTTACAGCCTAGAAGAAAGGCAGATGATGCTCCTAAGGTGATGGTGGTAGCCAAAGTCACCAATGAATTTACAAGACCACCATTGACAAGGTTACTTTAATGTCATTTCTTCAAATTATATTGCCTTTAGAGCTGTCAGACCTAGGAAGGGATTAGGAAGGGGATGGTGTGTGGTGGCCAGAGGCACCAGCCATGTTTAAGGAAGGCAAGATGGGGTGGGATACCCTACATGGATCAGGGTCTCTTGGAGGTGCCAGAGGGAGGAAACAATGTGGGATGGTGGGACAAGATTAGGAATTAAAGGCCTCCTTTTGCCAAGTGCTGGGCAGAGATCCTGTCTGTCCAGGGACATTACAGCTTAAACAGGCACTGAGGAGCAAGAGGAAACAAAGGCATGGGGAAATGCTAAAGGCTGGTCCAGGATGATGCACATCACTGGTAGAGCTTGAAAAGTGGCCAAAATTCCTAATGCAGCAGCAACTGCAGCTTCCTCTTGGTGAAGAGCTGTAACAGCCATGTATTGCCTTGAGAACAGACACCAAAACTCAATCTCTAGAGCACAATCAGTGGGGAATGCTGGATCCTGCTCTCATACGCTAATGCCTGGGCTGCGCCACTTTTCCAAGCCCGAGATTTGGGTTTACAAAGAGAAGTTATTGTGATACATGTCCTTTTTCATCAGAACTGCTGCTCAGGGAGGAGTTAGAGAAGTAAGAGATGCAGCATAAGAGTTCTCCAGGTCTGAGCCCAGCTGCACTGCACAGATAGTCTTTAAATATATATGTAGGTGCCTGCCGTGTGCCTTCATCTTATTAGAGTGAGCCAAGTCAAGCTGAGTTCTCGAGACAGTTAATTTCCTAATTCCCTCATTTCATGGGAAATTTCATGCATAGAAAAGCAAAGAATTAGTGGTATGAGTGTGCTTTGCAGGTATGAGACCAAATGAGATCTGGATGGAAGACACCTTCTTCCATGACAAATGTCAAGTTATTTTTAGATTTCTAAAGGGAAAAAAACTTTCATTCCTTCATCCTGGAAGGTCAAATATTTTATTAAAAAGTCAGGAAAATAAATTCTTAGGAAAAAGAAGGTTTTTATGGTTCTACTTCTAGAAAAGTTTAATAACTTCTTAGTCACATTCTTCTGAGCCTCCTGTTTAAGGCCTGGATTCTGTGTGTCCCCACTCTCTGCAGAGGGCAATACCTCCAAAGGGCACTGCCTTGCTGTTTGCTTAGTGACTCTGCCCCAGCAGATGTACCCACAGTGGCTTTGGAGATGCTGAAGAAGAGGGATTATTGGAAATGTTAAGGTATAGATAGAATCACAGAACACCATGTTGGAATGGACCTCAAGGATCCAACATTTCTTGGCAAATCATGACATAGACTAGATAGCCCAGCACCCTGTCCAGATGAATCTTCAACGTACCCAGTGTTGGGGAATCCACCAGTGGGGAGATTACTGCAGTGGCTGATTGTTCCCTTTGTGAACGGGCTCTCCATCCAGATCTCCTCCCAGTGCTCACGATGCTTAAGCCCCACAGACTGCATCCAGCTGGGTGGGGATGTCGTCTTCCCCCTGCCTCTCCCTCAAGCCACAGACCTGCCCTTTTCCCAGCTACCATCCGTTTTTATATTTATTCCATTTCAAGCAGCTCTTTGTCTTGTTTCATATTCATACCGAAGGGGTTCACCAGGGGAAAGACAGAGATATTCCATGGGGAGCATGACCCAAGCAGGAGCCATCCCTGTCCCCCAGTTGATGCTGTCTGGCTGGGCAGCCTGCAGAAGGAGCAGGGGAGAGATGACAAACAGGGACAAGGGAGGTGACACTCTGTGTGTGTGTCAGCTCACATTTGTTTCATTGAGAACTGAGGAGGAGAGGAATTGAGATGAAGGGAAGAAATACATCAGTGGGAGGAAAAAAAAACCCAGATAATACCAAACTAAGTGCAAGTGACCGAGAAAGCACATGCGGGAGAGAGGCGGCACTTCTGAACAGCACGGACTCTAATTTCATTACTGACTTCAGTTCAGGAGGCTGATGTACCCCTGAGGACAGGTTGACATTTTGATGCTCCTAGTTAAGGAAAACATGAACTGGGAGAAGCTGCATTAACAAGCAAATAAATTTATGGTCGGCTGGCACCAAAATGAATCTCGCTGTTTGTCGGCAGCGTTTGCTCCGTGATATATGAACAGCAAAGCATCTCTCCCTTCTCCCCCTTGGAGCCAGTGCTTGGTGGCAAGGGAAAGGGAAGGTCATGGGGTTTCCAGTGCTCCCACTGTAACATATAATGGAACTGAATAAAACCATCCCAAGGTGAAAACTCAAGCCAGAGACAGGATATTTTGCAAAGTGCGATGTACCCAGCCAGGGAAGTGTTGTCATCACTGAAATGAGGCATCTCTGATTTATAGCAAAAGGCAAAGTGCCTGTTGGTTTCAAGCAGGCATGTGGGGGAATAGCAATAAAAATCTCTTAGCATCTTCACAAAGCTGATGCTTGGAGGAGCATCCCGGGATGTAGGAGTGAGGAGGAGCATCCCGGGATGCAGCATGAGGGCTCCTCGAGACCTTGGGTGAGTGACCTGGACTCATCCTGCCTTCACCTTCCCTTACACACCTCACAGAGGTCTGAGCAGAGTTTGGGTGCTTTGGGGTCTCCCAGGGGATGGAAGCATCTTTCTGAGAGGGGAATCAGTGGCTGGGGGAGAGATCAGCACTGATTTGTAAATCCTTCTTTGTCTGCTGAGGCAGGCTGCTCTCCCCAGGAAAAGAAAACTTCAGAGGGGCTCACATCTTTACACAGCAGAGAGGAAAACCAAACCAGAGGAAAACCAAACCAGAATAGAACTAAAAGCTGTGAAACCTGGACTTTCTCTGCACCCCCTCCAGCAAAGGAAACCTTTAGCATTGAAAGCTTCCTCCAAGGCACCTTGTGCCGAACAAGGGTGTCAATCACAGGGGTTTGTCTCCTTCTTTAAGGATCCAGATGAAAACTCGCTGAAGACAGAATTCTTTTCACAGACATCCGTGTGTTACTTTTTCTCATTGCTCTGTTATTTCCCATTTAGGAATATGATTGAATTAAACCTTCCAACCCCTCCACAAGGGAGACAGAGAGGAACAGCGAGTTCTGAACTGTCTCCTGCATGCTTCAGGGAGAGAGACTAGCAGCAATTTAGTGCTATCCATTAGCAGAGAACAAAGCGACTGTGGGGTCTGATTCTCTTCCCACATGCATTGATGCTAATCGGGTGTAACTCCACAGGCTGTCTGCAGCCCCATGGGCTAAGGGGAGAGTCAGGCCACTCAATCCTCCCTACCTTCATAGGCATTGCTAAATACTCTCTGTTTTCCAACCAAGCTGAAGGGGGAATTTATAGGAATAATAATAATGATTAATCATGATTTGCACTTCTCGAGCATTTTTCTTCTTGGGAACTCAAAGCTCTTTTGAAACTGAAATTAATTATGCTTCATAACCCCCTGCTTGAGGTAGGTCAAGGACATTTAGGGGCCGTTTCCACCTCCCATGGAAGCAAAGGGAATGTGTGAGCAGCTCAGAGCCACCTGTCCTGCAGCATGGACTGAGATGAAGGACCCAGCACCAAGCCGAGACCATGAGGGGCTCAAGGGAACAGCTAAGCATCATGAGCTGAGGCTGGAATGACCCTGAGATTCTCCATCTTACCCCAGCAAAAGAAGCCTTGGACTACAGTTGGAAGGAAATTGTTTCTCTTGTGAGAGATACATCAAGTAATAATATTATTATTAATAATAATAATATTTATTTCCAGTGTGGAATATAATGAGACCATTTTAATTTTCTTGTAACACTTAAGGGAGAGTTATCCGTGCTCCCAATCCAGTGTATTGTGATAAAGAGGAATAGGCTGGGTTGTGAAAGATCCAGATTCATTTCCCCTCTTCTAATTAAGACCAAGGATTTGAAGCAGGTTCTCATGTGCCAGGTGAACATCTCCCTCCAGAGCTTCTCGCCTGTTCTGCTCCCTTCTCTCTTCTCCTTTAACACAAATTTGACCCTAGACACAAGAAATCTCTTCCAATAAAAGAAGTCCTTGAATCAGGTAGAGCCCCCACCCCGAGCTTTGGACTTTGGAGCCTGCATTTCACACCAGTAACACTGAGCCTTTCTCAGCCATTCCTCCTAATCAGGCCCCATGTTACTTATCCTGGAGGAGCTGAAAATACACTACAAAACTGTAGCTTATTTCAGGACTACTCAATTAATTCTCAGGAAGCCTAAAACCAGCAAAAACCTCCCGTTTCCCTGGTCCTGTTGGCTGTGGAGGAGCTTAGGAAAAGCACAGCAATAAGAAAACCAAGGCACGCAAGCTAAAAAGTTCTCAGCAGGCTGAGTCACTGCAGGAAGTCATCTTCGTGCCACAGAAGCTCAGCAAACCCCAGCCTCTCTTCTCAGCCCAGATTTTAGCTGCTCCCTCCTCATCCTGCCTCCTCATTTGCAGCTTGCAACACATGAATCCTTGGCATTTGTAGTCAGTTTGAGTTCGTTTTCCTTACTCTGGAAACCCAGGGAATGGGTGATGTGCTCAATTCCAGGTTTCTCAGTATCAAAGCCCTGGTGAGTTCAGCTGGGTCACAGGCTTTTTGAGCATAAGAAGTACGGAAGAGAAAGGAGAGAAATGAGGATTGAGGAGGTAGTTGCAGCCCCAGGGAAGTCCCTGTGCAGTCAGTGGGGTGACTGCTGGTGACAGCACTGAGGTCCCCATCAGCCATCCCCAGGGAGCCAGTGGCAGCAACAGCCTCCCTGTGAATTAACAGCACTGTATGGTGAAAATCAGAGTTTAGTGAAAAAGGAATCATAGAATCACAGAATTGAAGCTGACAGAGGGGAGGTTTAGGTTGCATCTAAAGCAGAAGCTCTTCCCTGTGAGGGTGCTGAGGCGCTGGCACAGGGTGCCCAGAGAAGCTGTGGCTGCCCCATCCCTGGCAGTGTTCAAGGCCAGGCTGGACCCAGGGGCTTGGAGCAACCTGCTCTAGTGGAAGGTGTCCCTGTCTGTGGCAGGGGGGTGGAATTGGATGAGCTTTAAGGTGCCTTCCAACCCAAACCAGTCTGGGGTTCTATGATCTGCACCCTGCAGGGAGTGGTTAGTACTGTCCTCAGGCACACGAAACTTCCTCGATAAAACTATCTCACAGGTATTAGGGGACAGGACTTCATTTGGTTAATTTTCAAGGTCCTTCATATCTCTTGCCAGCAGCACCAGTGCCTCAAAACTCTTTCAAAGAGCAGCTCCTCAGGAAGGCTCAGACAGCCCCTTTGCAGCCTTATCTACATGTCTCAGACTGACTTATTTGCCTAATGGCATCACTGTACCTGCCATGAGACACACAGTGTACCTGGAGGAAGTAACCAGGATTAAGCAAGGCCTCCCCTAACTCCTCACTTGACACAACAAAGCCTCAGAGCATCCCCACATCCCCCTTGCACTCCTGTCTGCTTCCCACTTCTCCACTTGATCCAGCATTGCTGTCTTCATTGAAGTCAAAGAAGCCATAGAACTGCCCTGCAGGATACCCCACAGGCACGTTGGCTCTTAAATCATCACTGAGCAGCTGAAAGAATTAAGTATAAACTAATCTATAAGTACATTCACGTTTATATGCAAATATTAACATATAAATATACCTTGATTTATAAGTTATATTATAAATTACAATTCATCCTGACCTGAAAATGACACATGCCTCCTGCTCTTCCCATCACAAATGAAAATCTGAGCACAGCTGGGTCAAAAGTTGCTCCACAGAAGATTTTTGAGGCAGTTGATGCTCTTCAGTGAATGCAAAGAGGCTTACAGGAGTCTGACAATCCCACTTACATTTCATTGCTTTGATACAGTTCTACTTTGCCATTTACTTCAGCTTTCTTTCTTGGACTCAACACATTAGCACTTGTAAAAGACTCTAAAAGTCAAGATGGAAGTGTCAGAGAGAGCTTATCAGCTACCAAAGCCAAAGCAATCCAGCGCTGATGATAATAATTCTAAATGCAAATATTTCTCTCCAGATTATTCTGTTTTTATAGAGAAAAATAAAGAAAAAAAAAAAGAAAAGTTTTATTCTATTTTGGAGTTAAATAAGCCCTGGGAATTTCACAGGACATAAAATCTCAGTTCAGCTCCATTCTACTCGCTAACTCCTCACACGCTGATATGCAAACTTACCCTACGCTTTTCAAAACACGAGCCCCAAGTGCCATGCACATCTATTCCTGGGAATATTCTACTCCACACAGAGCCAGCACTGCGAGGAAAACACTGAGACTTCTGCCAAAGTGCACCCAAGGCTGTATTTCATCCAAAATCCCGTTTCTATATTTAGCTGCAGTGCAATTCCTGCGGCAGGGGTCCTGGCAAGGTCCCTGCAGCTCTTCC
>NW_009926204.1:38461-38857 GCF_000696875.1 Nestor notabilis
TATAAAAGCAACAGAAAATAGGGAAAACGGGGAAGACATTCCCAGAATGCTCATAGAGATCCTGTGTGCAGATGCTGCACAGCCAGGAGGAAAACGGGGGCAAATAAGGTTTTTCGGGGGGTGAAATGTGGTGGGGGGTTTGGAGGTTAATGCTTGGTCGGGGAGGTTTTCCTGCGTCAGCGGCAGGATGCTGGCTGACTGCGGAGGGATGGTTTTCCAGAGCACAGGTTTAGCTGGAATAACTCCCAGCAGCGCTGTCCGGCTCAGAACACCGCGCATCTCCTCCCGGGATAAGGACACCCCGACCTCTCTGGCTGCGCGGGGACTCGAACCGGGGTACCGAGGGAGACCCCGGTGCGGGGACCCCTCTCCCGTGGAGCTGGGGCGCCCCCTGCC
>NW_009926205.1:0-553 GCF_000696875.1 Nestor notabilis
CGTGTCCTCCCGGGCAAGAGCTTCCTTAGATCCCACCCAAACGGCCCCTGCTCCAGTTCGAACCCATCCCCCTGTGTCCTGCCCCCACGGGCCCTGCTGAAGGGCCCCCTCCAGCACCCATTGGAGCCTGGAAGCTGCTCCAAGGTCTCAGCAGCTTCTCTTCTGCAGCCTTCCCCCCCCCGCCATGGTGCACAATGGGGACCCCCCAACCACCCCTGCGCACCCCAACTCACCAGGCCTCCTGCAGCTCCACTGCCTCCTCGAGCTGCTTTATCTGCTGGCACAGGACCTCGGGGGGAGGAAGGGGCTGAGGTCCTGAGCTTCTCCTCCACCCACCCTCTCCCCGTTGGCACCCTCCGTTTTGGCACTACCTCGTTCTCCCGCTGATCCTCTTGGAGCCAGGTCCTCATGTGGGCAAAGTGCTTCTCCTCCTGCAAAGCAACGGCAGAGTCGTGCAGAGCTGGGCTGGGACCTGGAGCATCCTCATCCCAACCCGGCCCCCGGAGCCAGGGACAGGGAAGTGATGGGTGGGTGGATGGATGGATGGATGGAT
>NW_009926206.1:0-201 GCF_000696875.1 Nestor notabilis
GCCATGGCCAAGCGGGAGTTGGGGATTTGTGGAGCTATTGATTTCTAGGAAGCCAGCTGCCTCCGCCGGCACGGCCCCACGGGCGCTTCTGTAGGCCCCTCTGCAGTACCCGGTGTGTTTACCATCACAAAGCACCCCATGGCAGCAGGCAGGTGCCAACACGGCATCAGCAGCATCAATCCCCACGCCTGCAGCGGCTAC
>NW_009926206.1:281-622 GCF_000696875.1 Nestor notabilis
AGTCCTCCGCACCCATAGGAAATCTCATCTTGTGTCCCAGCCCCCAGGGGGCAGGAGGAGGAGAAGAAAGGAGACTGCATCCACCCAAACGGTGTGAATGGGGAAGCCACGGGTGAAATCCCGGGCTCAGCCATGCTGCAGAACCAGCATCCAGTCAGGCTCTCGCCTGCCAAGGGCTTTTCACACACAGAGGCTAGGGGGAATTAAGACAAATCACCTAAAGGTGTGAATCCCTGCCTGCAAATGCGCTAAATCCCAAGCGGATATGCTCTTTCAGGAGCAAAGTGGCTTTAGCCGCTTGTGTCTTAATCTGTCCCGGTTTAGGCTCGGCATGCTCCTAC
>NW_009926206.1:661-16929 GCF_000696875.1 Nestor notabilis
GACTCAGGTGGCACTGCTTCTCTGGGGGCAGCACGCCCAATGCCAGGCACGAGAATGCTACCGTGGGACATCCTGCTACCAGGGGGGAAGCAGGGTGCAAGCAGTGATGCAGTGGCACATGGGAGACAGTCCTGAGCCCACTGCGCCGTGTCCCTGGACAGCCACATTAATGCCCAGGCTGGGGACTGCCCCTGGGAGCAATTTTCACCAAGTGATGTATTTTACAGAAGAAATATGGGGGCTCCCTCCCTGCCTGAAGGCTGAGCTGGGGCTTCCCTGGCAACCCTTCAGCAGATGGGAGGTTTCTGGCACGGGTGATGCACCCCACAGCGATGCCGGGGGGTGACTGTCCCCCAGCTCTTGCCCCCATGGCAGCATTTTCCTCCAGTGGCGCCTGGTCCCGCAGCCTCGGGGCTCCACAGCCCAGCATGCATCCCATCGCGGGCACTGGTGATTGATGTTCACTGATCTGGCCGTGCCCTTAATTACCTGCTTAGGGGCTATTGGGCACAATGGTGCCTCCCCGGAGCGCCTGGCAGCCCAGCATTCCCCTCCCCAGCCCCTTCCCGCAGGGATGCTGCACGGAGCAGATGAGACATGCCTGCAGCATCCTCCTTCCCAAGCAGGAATAAGACCGAAGCAAGCCCAGATCCTGAAGCTGGTGGCAGCATCTATAGCTGTCCCCTGGGCAGCAGCAACAGCCGTGGGCCCAAGGGGGGCTGCAAGACGTGGGGGGGTGTGTTTTGCTGACCGTGCTGTGATGGCCTTGGCCATGAAACAGGGTTTGCCTCCACTGGGAGCCCTGGAAAGGCAAAAGGTTGCTTGGGACCTCTGACTGGGGCAGGTCAACCAGAGAGCTTTGAGGGAGATTAAGGGAAAGTAATAAATAAATAAGGAATAATTCCCCCCAGGCTGTCTCTCCTTTGGCTCACCTCTCTCCCTCTCCCAAAGCTGTCTCCCCTCAGCTCTTTCTTCTTCCTTCGGATGCAAATACCACAAAAACTCACACATGGAGACAGGGCTGCTCATACAGGGAGCTGGGGCTGTAAAGCCTTCCTCTGCTTTCTGCTCGTGTCTCACATTTTCTGGCGCCTAGGATCGGCTGGATTTGTTACAGGGCAGGAAGAGACGGGGGGAGGATATCAAAAAAGGCTAAGGAAAACCCCCACTGCTGGCTGGGTTTGCCCAGGCCTGCAGTCCCTCAGATGCCACATCATGTGCACCCACATCCCAGGCCCTTCTGTCCCCTCTGTGAGGGTCCCACTAGGGTGACAGGCTGCAGCTTTCTGTCACCCCTAAAGCTCCTGCACCCCTGAACACAGCATGTGGCCAGGTGCTTGAGGGTACACGTGGCAGAGCAGTCAGCTGCTGCCACGAGCTGTGGTGAGTGGTGGCTGTTGCCCATCAGCTGCCCCAGTTCGGCCTGCGTTTTGCCTCAGCCCTCACCAGTTGGCAAAAACTTCGTGGCAAAATGGGTCAGGCTCCCATTCAGGGCCTGGGAGCTGTTCCCGGCGGGTGCCCAGGGATGTGACAGAAGAGTCTTTCACAAAACCAGGCAAAACAGTTATTTTATGTTCTCTTCTTCCTGCAGAGCCCTCCTGGACATGCCAGTGCCTGCCTGCTCAGACATGGCCATCCCCCATCCTGAGCCGGGGTTGCACTGGAGGGCGAGCAGGGAGCACCCTGCCTGCAGCGGGGGAACCTGCTCCCCAGTGTGAGGTGCCCCGGGCTGGCTAGGATAGGGAGGCAGCCACATGCCAGGGGGATGTGGCCCACACATGGCAGGAACCCATGGCACCTTCACTGCGAAAGGGTGGCCACAGGATAAGCACACAGCTCAGATAAGCATACGGCTCAGGAAGGGGAGCCCAGGAGCTCAGGAAGGATTAGCAAGAGATGGGAAGATGGAGGACCAGAGCAAGAGTGTGCAGGGGGCTGGCAGGAGCTGGGTCTTGTCAGGCAGCACATGCCACTGGCCAGGGCTTGGCACGTCACCACCTGGCCCCAGTGCCCGCTATCTGGAACTCCAACCATCCACTTGTCACTTCTCTCCTTTAAAAGGCATCCAAGTCCCTGCCATTATCAGGCAGGGCAGATAGCACTGTCACGCTTGCAATAAACAGGTTTACGGACAGCCCACTTGTCCTTGCAATCAGGAATGGATGTCCCCATTGTCCCTGTGCCCCTTTCCCAAGGGGCTGTAGCTACCAGCCCACCCAGGGCCTGTGAGAATCCCAGTCAGCTGCATGCGGACACCAAGGATGCAGATACCCGTGGATGGTATCTCCATACCATGTGGATGTGAACCTCCATGGAACAGGAGTGATAGCTCCATGAGGCAGGATGCAGGTGACCAAACAGCAGTGCTCTATCCAAAAAACGGCAGTAAACCAGCTGGAGAGACCTGATCATGGCTCTCAAATCCCCACTGGAGCCAGGCTCCATGGCAGGGCTATAGCAGTGAGACCATGCACAGAGCAGCCATGCATGGCAGCAGCTGGCACGAGCAGCTCTCCCGAAGCCTTTCTGGGGTAAGGAAATGGTGTCCCGGGGGACAGGCTGTGCTCAGAGCCAGGCTTCAGTGGCAAAGTTCAGATCCTGGTGTGCAAGGCACTGCAGGCTGGCTTATCACTAAGCTCTCCCAGTCCCATGGCCCCTCCCAGACACCCTGTGGCCAGAGGTCAGGCTGGCCATGACACAACATGGGGCCAGCACCGTACAGCAGCTGCCCAGTTTTCATTATCTGTGCCCCCATGCACACCACCTCCAGGACACAGCTCTCAGTGAGCTCCTGGGCTGAACACACATAACTCAGGGCCTTACGGGCACTGATGTCCCCATGGCGCTGTGTTCTCCTTCAGCAGCACCAGGGGTAAGACCTACCCATTGGGATGGATTTGCTCTAGGTCTGAACAAGACATTACGAGCATTTTCCTGAGATGCAGAGAAATGAGCATGCAAACATGCCTGGCTTGGCTCCACATCCACATGCTCCCCTCTCATATGTCCTGCATGGGGGCAGCCAAGACACAGGCAGAGGGGAACAAACTTGCTCCCACTCAGATGGAAAATCTCTGAATGAGCACAATTTGGCTGAAACCCTCCGGCAAAGACCTGTAAATCTGCTCACTGTGATGCTGCCAGCATCCCGTGGAGCACTGGATCCAGGTGGAAAGTCTCCTTGCAGGCAGGAGGGGAGGAAGCTGTCTGCAGAAAGATGCTGGATTTATGTTACTCGCATCGCTCCAGGAATGCGGTGAATGAACTCACAAAGCCCAGGGCAGGAACCAAGTGTGCTTCAGCCCTGACCTTGCCTGACTCTCTTCCAGGCTGAAGATGAGGTGGGGACAAGGGCCCAGCCCCAGAGCCTATCTGAATTTACTGTGTGTCTTTTCTTTTAACAGCTTTCCTGCTCCCAAGAGCCTGAACAGATGAAAAGCGAGCATCAGAGGCAGTCTTTCACCAGGTTTCAAAGGTGGCTGAGCAGAGCAAAACCCTCCTGTTCAGTCCCCAGGAAGGGAAGGAAATGCAGCAGGGACCACAGGGCACACCAGCCTCCTCCCTTGTGGAGGGCAGCAAAGACGAAATGCACTCATGACATGTTTGTACCCTGAGGCTGGGGATCACAGCAGAGCCCATCACTGCTGGCTCTTGCAGGCTCTTCTAGAAAAGTATTGACTAAAAAGCACATGTACAGGGGGGAAAAAAAACAACAAACGCTTGCCAGCTAGAGAGGACTGTCATGCCAGGGTTTGCCTTTCTGCAGTGATGTCTCTTGTCTCCCTCTAACACAGCTGCCAATGCTTATTTTAAGTTAAAAGTGCTTTTGAGCCTGTGCTCTCTTGCTGGATTAAGAAATCCATTCTCAATGAGTCAAAATCTGCTAGGAGCTCACACACCTCCCATACCACTACTCAGCACACCACCATGTGCCCATGCCATCATCTGAGCACGTTAAGTGTCCCCTCCTCCTCCATGGCCGTACCTCAGCAGTGGAAAGTGGCTCCACCGTGACACAGACTGACCATCCGAAAGAAACTCTCAAGCTTCTCAAGGTCTGGCTTATGTAACACTCACACCGAGAGCCAGAGCCCACAGCAGAGCTGGCACGGGCTCCAAATTTCCATTTCAAAGTAGATTTCAGCATGTATTTTGCTTTACAACTCTGCAGTAGTGTCCCGGTTACAGGCCACCTCCCACAGCGGGAATGCCAGGTTTGGAACTGTTCGTTTTGGTCATGCTTTGCTTTTTTATCATGCTGTTTCAACAGTGCTGTTACAGACAGCACGCTGCCTTCATGTTGCAGCATCAAAAGCCAAGATCGTAGGGAGCTGCTACTGACAAGCTGGTAAAATGCTAAATAGAAAAACCCGAAACAAACAAATTTCAAAGTTAACTAAAGAAATCCATTGTCATTAAGTATTGTAGGAACGTTTGGATTTTTGTTTTTAAAAGACTTCTCTGACCAGCTCCCACCTATTCTTATGCCTGTAAAATCATAAGCACTGTAGCCAGTCCAGAGGTCAGCATGCTCCATCCATGTGAGCATGAAGCACAGCCTCCCGCAAGAATCTGAGCTGAGCTTGTGACGTGTCTGCTCCCGCATCTGCAAGGCAGAAAAGTGAAGGATGGGGATGCCATGGAGACACAACTAAGGGAAAATATCCAAACGTACCTGGCAAAACTTGCTACGGACTAGAAATGCATGCAGTGGAAATGACCTGCACCTGGCAGGCGAGCACTTCCAGATGCCAGGCTCTGCACCACAGAGTTAACATGCCTCAACGCCAGCCCATCTTTCACTGCAACTCCCATCAGAATTTGACCCCTACAGTCCCAAGGGCTCTTTAGGACATGAGAGCAGGGAGTAGAAGGGGCATTGAAAATAGGATACTGTCCTGTCTGTATGAACCTTTTTATTTTTCCAAGGGTCTAGAGCAGGAGGGTGAATAATCAAAGGCAATTCCTGCAGCAACAGCACATCAGCATTTGAATGTGAATGCAGAAGAGACATTGGTTCAGGAGAGGTTTAGTGACAGCAGCCAGCTTAAGAGAGTGACTAATGGCTCGGGCATGGATATGTCAATGACGGGACCTACCACTCACTGCACTTCCCAAGAGCTGGCATAGTTTTTTTGGTTGCTAAAGCTATCTTCCAACGTCTCCTCCTAAGCTGGTACAAACATAAGCCAGTGAAGCGCAAGGGAGCAAAGTCTGCTACTGCATGCTGAAAAATGGCATCCATATTAAAGGACATGCAAGGGATCCTTCAAAGTCAGGGCAGCACAAGATACGCTCTCTACTTGCCTGGACTCATTCCCAGAGCAATCTGTGGAGCTGCTCCAAGAAAGCTTTTAAGTTGTTGGAAACTGCAGGTCTGGCACCCCCAAGTGGTTATTCTGAGCTCTTTGTGCAGCCTCAACAGCTTCTCTCAAGTCTCAATAGTTCATCCACCGATAACCAAAGTGCATCGCCGCCTGCTCGCAGGGACTTTGGAGCTCCCCACACCAAGGCAGAGCACGATCCTCTGCTGCAGCTGAGACATCAGCTCCAAATCCCACTGCAGAGTGGATGAAGCCAATTTGGACACGTATTTTCAAAGTGATCTCTTTCAGATTTCATCTTGCCACAGGAAGGAATCCATGAGACCTCACAGAGAAAAATCAAATGTTACAAAACCTTCCTGCAGTCAGTAATATTTCTTATGTATATAGGGTTAATCCTACAGATTGATGGAGGCAAAGTAGAACTGCCAATGTCTTTGGCGCAGCCCAGCACTGCTGCATGCAGCCTGGAGGCTTTCTAGCTACCTAAGCTTGGTGATCTTCCTACACAGCGTATCCTTCAGGAATGGCCGTCCCCTCATTCAATGGACAGGAACACATGACCAGCAGTGTAGGATACACTTAAAACATCTGCTAAGTCTCACAGCTACTCACAGCCACAGAGTAAATCTCACCACTCCTGAGCAGCAAATGAGCCCAAAAACACTGATCCCAGCTTCATTTATCCAGTAAGGAGCAAATGTAGAGATGACGAAGTACTTACACATCAGTGGGTTCAGTTGCTAACCCCCAGGGATTTCACTCTGCCACATGTCAGAGTCATGCCCCTGATCAGCAGGACGCATGAACCACCACAGACAAAAGGCTCATTCAGAGCCCTGGCGTTGCATTTGCTGCCACGTTCAAGAGGAGGAGGGAGGGAGTCATGGTCTGAAGTGCTAGAAATGTTTAAACTGCACAGGAGGGGAATCAAACTATGAATGGCTCTTGCCCTGTACAGCATAACGGCACCGGCAGCACAGGGATGGGCTGCAGTTAAGCAAACACTCCGGAGCAGAACACAACTCTGGGAAGTGAAGGGAGGCGCAGAGAGGCGTGCACACCAGCCAGATGGCACCCCAAGCAAAGGTCTTGGCAGTCATTTCAGAAGAGACAAAAACCAGATGTTTCACAAAAGCTCATTTTCCAGGTTTATTAAGTAAAGTTAACTGAATTGTTTTCCTTTTGTGGGGATTCCTTTCTGTCTAACCCGGTGGGTTAGCAGAGTTGCACAGAATCACTGTTGGACTGTGATAACCCAAATACAACTTTGGCTCATCTCACCGCTGACACATATGGAATGACTTGGGGGTTATTACATGCTGTGTCTGCTTGAGGCAGGTACATGTACAGATCAGCACAAGTTGCAAATGATAGTTTACATCCTTTCAAAACAGAGCAGGGCATTCAACAAATGCACTGCAATGAGAAGACATATGAAAAAGAAATTATACAGACTTGCAAATACATAAGAAGTTCAAGAGATGCAAGAAACCTCAAACACAAGAAATGTCAAGGGGAGAAAAACCCTCTTAATTTCAGACACAATGTGTTCAAATAAAAACCCAGCTGTAATTTAAATTCCCTTCAAAATGGGAAACATACAGTAACGCAATTAAAGAGAAACCAGGTCTTGTCCTGGGAGAGATGTGTCCAAAAACACTGATGCACAAACAGGTTCAGAGTTCTAAGCAAAATGTCCCTGGGCATTGGTGTACTTGACTCTTGGAGCCAGAGCAAAGCAATTCATTACACTTGCTGGACTGCTGGGCCTACTGCTGGGTCTTGGTGGTATAACAGCACATAGGATTCCAGATGTCAGAGAGAAGGCAGCACACAAACTGCTGGTTACTGGGAGAAATGCCACGGGCCAGATCTCCCAGGGATTGACTAGAGTAAGGACACCTAATTCCGGTAGCCTGGCCTCCACTGCACACAACGTTAGTGTAATGCTCTGCAGGGTTCTTCAGTTCTTAGCTCACTCCTTTCTCAGCCTGAGTTGTTTCTGTCTTGTGCATGAGCACAACTGGCCATGCAAAATGATCCAAAAAACATAAGGGACAGGACCAAAGAAAACTAGCTGAACCTGGGGCTGGCTTTCAGCTCCTATTTCCAAATATCAGTTAAAAGTTGGAAATATATCTACAAAAGAAATAATATAAATGAAATAAAAAATGGCACCGTCCACAAAATTAAAAAAGAAAAAAAAAATCTTACAACACAGCCTCGTAAAAATGGCTTTGCAACGAGAGCTCAGTCACAAAATGAAGGGTTCTAGCTCTTCGTACATCAGAAGAGGAAACAAAGCTAGAAAGTACTAGTCCACATTCTCTTAATAAGTTAAACTTACTTTCCCTGCCCCTGTCTACAAAAGGGGTAGAAGCAAAGGGGAGAAGAGGCTACCAAAAATAATAAAAAAAAAATTAAAATAAAAAAAAGGAAGAAAGAAAGGAGAAAGAAGGAAAGCGCGCGCGAGAGAGAGAGCAGTCTGTGGTCAGAGGCTCAGAGCAGGGCTGAGTTCCTTTTAAGGGTTTAAAAGATGCAAAACAGTTCCTCAAAAGTTCCCTCTCTTCAACAGTTAGTTCAATGCTGTAGCCATAGAAACTCAAGTATATACTGGAGGAGAGATTCTTTCAGGCAGATCCACCGTCATCTGGAGAGCTGTTCAGTGGGTGTTAATCCTCAATGATTATGGGTTCATCATTCATGGGCTGGCGTAGCTGTACTGCCTGGATGGGCCGGAGGATAATAGGCTTGTAAGGGCGTCTGGCAGCTCGCTTGGCTTCAGAGGAGGAAAGCAGCTTGCGGATTTTCCTGCATACAGCAAGGAAGAAAGGAACTGATTACAGAGACTGGATGCTAACTATTGTAGCTTTCTCAGTTCTCCCAAGGGAACCAGGCCTGCATATGCAGCGGCTGCTTGCTAACGGGATGGGCTAATGCTGTTATTTCAGTAATGAATTCCCTGGAGAACTTTTGTTTTCTGGTTTATAAACCCACCAATGAAGATGAAATTGCATTCTCTGTTCCAGAATCCTTCCCCTGCAGAGCAGAAGGCATTCTGGTCCAGCCTTGTATGACCAGGGTCTACTGCTGTAAATACAGCACATGAAATAGTTACGACAGCCAGTTTCCATACCACTAATCAATTTTGAAGCACAGTCAGTTGGATGTGCTGCAGGCAGCTTTGTGGGAATTTATACAACCAAATTACAACCAAATCACTTCAGGCAACATTGGTCACATCCCCACGTGCTTATCCATCTCTCACAGAGTTCTATCCATCTCTCTAAGTGCTCTCTGACATTCCCCAGCCTCAAGCAGGTGCATACAGCTGCCTCTTCAAGAAAGACCTGTCACAGAACAAGCAAGCAACATCTGGTCCCCCATGGAGCTATGCCTCAAGGCTGAGCTGCTGCAAGGGAGCTCCACGATAGCCACTAACCAGTGAATCAACACTGGTGCCCTTCCTCCCCACTGGGTAATACTAACAGGGTGTCTACCCCTCTTTTTTCTCCCACACTGTGTGTGTCCAACCCAGAAATGAGTAATATTCATGTCTTGCATCTGTTAAGAGTTTCCCTGTATGTTACAAGACTAGCAACAAGTCTCATCAGATAAAATAAGCAGTTTTCCATATGGAGAGAATGTAAAAGGAAGAATATAAGGGGATGCACTGAAGTTTTATAATTAGTAAAATAAAGGCAGAAAGCAACAATACAGAATGATTGCTTGTTTCTTTTTGTCAATACCAGGGTTAGAGTTAAATGAAGTATTAAAAAACCCAAACAAATAAACCACCCACCAAAAACCCCCCACCAAACACAAAAGAGCCCACAAAAACAAACCCCAGCAACAACGAAAAATGTACTCTGTAATTTAAATAAGGAATTTGTTTCCAGAGGATGCTGTGGTGGTAAAAGGCATAAAAAGATTAGAAAAGAAAGTAATAAATATTCACAATAGTCCACCAGTACACACTATACACAGCCTTCAGCTCAGGACCTGGGTCAACAAGGAGGATCTGATAAGACAGCACTGCCCAGCCTTACCCAAACAATGTTTTTGACTTACCGTGAGAGACACCATACTGCACTAGAGGAAGGGCAGCCACATGGCTTTACAAATCACAACTCAACCAGCCATCTATTCCCAAAGGTACCTTTAAGATTTTTGGTTAGCAAACACTGCTGGGGCCAAGAAACCCCTTTTTTGGGGTGTTTGAGTTGTTTTTTAGTTGGTTGGTTCTTGTTGTTTTGTTTGTTGTTTAGGTGGTGGTGGTGTGTTTTTTTTTAATGGAAGAGATACAATCTTACTGAGCTGAAGTCTATCACTGTGCTGATTTCCACATCTGAGATGTGCCAGTTGCATAAGAAATTGGTCAAAATACTTCCCCCCTCCCTCCCCTTAAGATTTACCCTTACCACACCAGCACTGACAAATCAACAACTTCAGAAGATTTTGAATCAGCTCTAGACAGATTTGGCCACCTACTCACTTGCGTTTTTTGCCCACTGAGCACAACAAACCTGCTAGTAGCGCTTACACACACACACAGATGCAGTCTTCTGTTTGCTCAGTGTCCCCATTTCCCATCTAAAGTTGAAAGGCCACAGAGTGGGGGAGAGGAGAGAACAGGGTAGAAAGAAACAAGGTGGTGGGGATAAAAAAACAACTCCAAAACTTGGTGTGATGCTTTTTCTAAGACTCATTTAGCTGTAACTGATCTACTTTTAGCCAGTGGAGCTTCATACAATATCCGCATGTGCTCAATTAGACATGCTGCCATCAGAATCATGTCTCGTAGCAGTTCTAGATTCTGATCAGGTCACCGACTGCCTCCACTTGCATAAATTATAAATGCCAAGTTCCTTACTGTGAGGCTTGAATGCAAAATCTTACTCCTTTTAATTGACCAACTTTTCAAACTGCTCCCCCTCAAAGCTACCCAGTTTTCCAGTACTGTTCTCAACAGAGCTACACAAAAAGGGGAGGAGTGTGTGTGAATAAAACTGTAGGAAAACCTGCTTTCTGTGACTGAAAACACAGCCTGACCCTCAGCTGGAGGATGATATGCAGATACTGCTGCTAGATTGATTGCTGTGGAGCGAACACAAAGCTCAAATTGTTTCAGAGCTCACAAACAAGTCTTACATGCTTGACACTGGAATGTAGCAGATGTTTCAGGGAAAAGTTAGAGGTGAAACGCCCAACAGAAGCCCCGTGCTGCTTACAATGTTACATCACTCAGGCTTCCATGCTTTTCAACAGGCTGCCAAACATCTCCTTTCAGCACTCATCGCACCGCTAAGCAGCAAGGCTATCAGACAAAGAAGCCCGTTCTCTCTTTTTCTTTCTTAAATAGAAGAGATAAGGTCTTACTGAGCTGATGTCTATCACTGTCCTATGATTTCTAGGTTAGAGATGTGCTGGTTGCTCTGGGACTGATCTGCCCTGCCTCAGTCAGTGGTTCTGTATGAGCAGACGATTCTGTGCCTTTACAGTAAATTGCTCTCACAACCAACATCACACTTGATGAATATTCTCACTGTTCTGTACAAATCAAAGGGCAGAGCCTTGTAGTAGCACTGAGACGTTACTACCATGGACCTGCAGTATTTTTCGTGGGTTGGACCATAAAGATGTCAAGAAGTGTTTTGTAGATGCAAGATTACGAAATAAGCCTTGAGCATCTAAGGACTGACCTAGAGACCCTGCATCCACAATGGCACATGAATTTGCTACAGCTGCAGGTCTGTAACAGGATCCCAGAACCTCTTTATCAGAGCAAGAGGACAACAGGAATAAGGAAACTGCTTCCTCTGAAAATTAAATACTTCTCTCACTTTAGTTTTAATTATATACAGAATCCCACTGCTTACTTTCACAGCATCTCACAAGAACAGAACAGGAGAAGGGAAAATGCAAGTAAAGATATGAGCTCATGTGAAATGCAGTTGCATTAAAGGTGTCCATAGGAACAAGCCTGACAAAGAAATTTATTTCATGTTTCTCCTGTGTTCTAGCAGGGGTGGAGGTGTTCCTGCACTGAAATAATGATCCACTAGATAGTGGTTAACAACTTGAATGTTTATTGGTCTCGACTTGCTTATGAAGCCCATCTTTGATACTAGGCCCACAGAATAGTCACTTGACACTTGAAAAGTTTTGCAGGCTGAGGAGGAGTTGGGGGATGTCAGGACTCTGACTATGTACTTCATGCTGAACAAATGAAGATTCAGAACAGTGCCCAATTTAGTACTATCAGAAGAGATGAAGTACTCGAAATTCCTGATCTTGGCCACTTGTCAGGGCTCAGACACCCAGTAATTCCCAGGTCCATCTGTGCTAGGTACTGGAGGGACAGCTAAGTGCTTCTCTGCCTATTGGGGGACTAATACTAGTTGTTGGGAACTCCAAGCTTCACACACAGACAAAAGCCAGAGAGCACCTCTGGTTGCAGAGAAGGCTGAAAGGCAGGACTGGCTTTGCTCTGACCTTCTTCGAGGTTACCCAAGAGAGAGGCATCAAGTTCTTGTGAGGAAACCACACAAGAATATGTCTCTACCTTTTTCACCACACCCAGAAGCAGTCCTTCCTTCCTAGGAATAAGATAGTACTGGGAACACAAACACAAAAGCTCTGTTTGGCAACAGGCCACATAGCTTCTACTGCTCTAAACAGAGTTTACTGTGAATATCATGCAAGGAAGGATTATTTTACTATTTCTAACCTCTGCACAGACTAACAAGAAGGACTAGCAGAAGCAGTACCACCAAAGGAGGAAGACGGACACTGCAGGGAGGGCTAAATCTCACCGCTACCGGTGAAATATAAACCACCAGAGAAATGAGGCAACTCAGCCATTGGAAACCCTCTGTGTCACTTGCAGGTTTCAGCACTCAGACACATGAGGAGATGTTCTGAGAGGTAATAGTATGCAAGAGGGTATGCAGAGCTCTGCAGAGGAGGCTCTACTCCTCAGCACCACCTGTGTACCAGAAGGCCCTATCCTGTTACTGAGACACTGCAGTGGGACCTCCAAAGGCAGTTATGGGCCTGAACCAGGTGCATTTTTCATCTCTGTCTTCCTCCCCTTATTGCCCATCTCTTACAGGAATTGCTCTGGAAAAGAATAATCTGCTTTCTCTGGAATGCAAGTGCATGATTAGGCACATCAGACATTATTAGGTATATCAAAGTCTTTATCCACCTCAACACTGGTAGTGGTCTCTGAATTCAGTTTGTAGAAACAGATCTGCTGAAGAGATCCCTGTTCAACCACAATTATCAGCTGCAGCACCCACAAGGAACGCAAACCAGAAGACTTCCCCTTAAACCCTCCGCAAGACCCAGTTTCCTACCTGGTTTCTTCAGTGGCCATGTAAAAAACATCGTCTGGTGCATCAATCCAGTTCATCCTCCTCCTTTTCACTGGAGGCATGGATCCACCACGAATTAATCGGACTTTTGTTGGGTATGATTTCCCATTGAGCAGCAAGTTTCGGCTTGGTCCCTAACGTGATACATAAAAAAGTATAGTTATGGACTGCAACAAACCCGCAGTAGTAGCACGTGATAAGCACTCAAAGGAAAAGATAATTAAAAGTTTTTGTATCAGTTGTTGAGAGCTTATGGTAAGAATTTCCCCTCTTGCCCATGACTGAACACAGAATTCACATAAAAGCAAGTGTCCACAAGCAGTACAAGTTAAGCACCTTCAATATAAAATAGGACACCAATACTCCAGCGACAGGACAAATAATAAATGAAAGGCATTACCAATAATCTGTTGCTTGTGTCTGAAAGATGACATCAAGGTTGAAAGATTGAGCATAAGACTTAGATTTCAACTACTACCATAAATCTAGAGCAACTCTATTGACTTCAGAGAAGGATATCTAACTACACAGCAAACCAAATACAAAAATCAGAATTTACAGTTATTCTGGGGTACCGAACTTACCCATATCCTTTTTGTTCTAGGGAGGTTAATATTTAATGAGGATAGCATATAATTAAATATGTTGAGAATAAATCTAGTACTACAAAGCTTAGCAGCTTTCATCATAAAATCCTTTTAGCATTTAACACCACAGATTTCCCATATATAACACATTTGCTTTGCAAATCAACACAGGTATAATTTTCCAGTCCCACAGAAGCCCCCTTCCACTCAACTGGAAAAACACAAGCTGTTACTAAGAGAGGTACAGATGAAAGGGAGTAAAGTTTTAAGCTTCTCATATGCAGCTGTCCTTGATCATCTGAAGTCCAGTTCTGCTGCCCTCTTCCTGCTGGTTAGCACATTGAGAAATCCCACTGAAATCATTAACACTAAAGAGTCAGAAAAGATGCAAAATAAGGGCACAGAAAATTTGATTAAAGCTGGTCAGAAAATGCCCCAATAGAAATTTAATTCTTGTGTTTCACAGGTCAGACCACCTCCCCAGATGCACTAAGGCTTGTCCTTCTGCCCATGAAATGGGAAACTGAGCATGTACATGAGGGATGTCTGGCCTGGGAGATCCACCTCAAAAGGAAAGGTGGTGACATGAGGTATGCATGTCCTTAAGTGTCAGGTTATGGCGCAAAAGCTCGACCAAACTTTATCACTTTGACTTAGAAAGGGAAGATTTCAATCTGTCAACCAAGGAAAAAACCAACAAAACCCTGCGTCTCATTTTTATCTGAGAGGAAACCAAAAAATGATAGATTACTTGTTTTCTTTTTTGACCAGCCTTAATCCACTGTGCTAGCAAGATCTACTTCCTGTCAAAAATTAGGGCTTTAGAACTGAACAAACAGAATCCCACTTTTTAAAATCCATAGGTCATTAAAGCTGTTGTATACAGGTGCAATAACAATTCAATTTCTCAGTTGCCCAGCTCCGTGCTATACAAGACAACTTTGGCACCACAGCAGACCACTGAAATATTTCAAGAAGTGCTTTTATATCTGAGATATATTAAGGAAAATATTTAAAATAAAAAGTTTTTCTGTTGGTTTGTTTGGGGTTTTTTTGTTTGTTCGTTTGTTTTTGTTTAGGTTTTTTTTACCCCTTCCAGATTTCTCCAAGACAATCCTTTCGTTAGTGTTGCAAAGGATATTTACTCCACATCTGCTACGTACACAGGAGAACGACTCTGGAAAAAGTTCTTGGAAATACCTAGAAAGGGCACTCCTGTGCTTCCAGGTTGCCTTTTCTCTACCTGCACAGAGCAATCTGTTTCAAATGGTACATCCTGAAAGAGGGACCTTTAATTTTCTGTTTAGTAGCACACTTTGTCAAGCAACCAGAAATCAAGACAGTTCAGAGGCTTTACCCTAAAACACTTAAAAAGTGTTAAGTCATCACAGATTTCTCCCACTGCACTGAGTTGGTTTATTCAGCAGACACAAACAAGTAGCCAGTCTCCTCAATGACAAGAAATGAAGCTGAATTAATGGAGGAATATAATTTACCACTTCAGATCAGATGCTCAAGCAACAAACCAAATGAATGCTTTGTTATTACAAGCAGACTCGAATGCTCAAGTTATAGCCTACTCTCATGATACTGCACACTATCCAAGATTATTAAACTTAATAATGCTTGCGATCACCACTCAGTGACCATCGGTCATACCTGCTGCTGACTGACCCATGTCAGAGTGACACTACTGACGCTTATACATTGTGGCAATTCACCTAATGAGGCAAGCTCCACTTTATCAACATCAGAAGATCATTTATTGGTGGGAAAAAGTTATGCTTGAAGTTCTCTCCTGTGAGCCTCCCATAAGCCATGTGTAAGGGTGGAAAGTGATGCACAGCCTCTGCCCTGGCCCCTTCACACCAAGGTTAATTTCATGAGAAAGCATTTTGCCAGAGACACATCAATCAGACTGGCTATTTGCTTCTGTCCTTTGATTAAACTCAGCATAATGGATGAAAGGCTAGGAATAATTTTTACTCAAATAAAACCCAAGCATTCTCAGCAGACAACTTGCACACCAACTTCCTAAAAAAATAATAAAAAAGAAGCTGTTTTCCAAACAAATCCTTCCATCATTTCAACCTTCCTCCTCCAGGGAAACACATTCCACCTAGAAACACATCCCAGAACTTTGCTATAAACAGCCACTCAGTTTCTGTATGAGCAGAAACAAAATGTTCCATTCAAAACAGAATTCATTTATATACAGATAGACAGATTCAAGGTTTAAATTGCATTTTAACCACTTGGATGTTTCATATGCCTCAAAATTGTATTTATTTTTATTTAACATTTTCAATTAATTGGGTAAAATGACCAGCTGCAAACAGCAAAGACTGAGTGAAACACTATGGTTTAATGGGGTGTTCTATCTAGCATAGGTTAATAATCCTTCTTTTCCCTGTTTTGGTTAAATGAACATTCTCTTACCATTTGTCTGGTTTGTCCGTGGTTAGGCAGACCTAACAAACAGGAAAGAGAATAGAGCTGGTAAGACCATTGCTTTTCCAAGACAGAAAAAAGTACAAAATCAAAACACACGCAGCTATTATTGCAACTGTGTTGTTTTGCTAAATCAGGAGTTGTCTACCAAACTAACTTCTTCTCTCCTAGAAAGGTAAACTAGGAGCTTCCTTAACAACATGGTTTGAAGAGCAGAGGCCCCAAGTTAAAACACATTCCATTTGCCCAGTTTTTTCTCTGTTTACTCACACCTTTCTTCAAACTGCCACTAAAAGTACACTTCCTCTTTCAGATCCAAGGTTTTCCTCAAGTCTTGGGAAAAATCTGGCATTCTGTTTTAGTTTTGGAGGAATTTAGTGACATCAAGAAAGAGAAAGTGGAAGGTATTATACACTGTCAAGACAGCAACAAGTAGAATCTTTCCTATCATCCTTGGATCCCCAAGAGAACTCTTCAGCTCAGGCGTTAGCTACAAGCTGTTAGCAAACAGACTCTATCTGCTG
>NW_009926206.1:16960-35368 GCF_000696875.1 Nestor notabilis
TAAATACTTGCACAGGCGTAGCTCCATCAGTCACAAAGCTCTGCGACTCTAGCTACCACACAAAGCCCTTCCACAGTAATACACAAACAGCACTGTAAAGCACTGAGCACAATAGCTTGATTCTACTACCTTATTTGCTATACTATCAGATACCCTATCATGCTGCCATAGCCTATGTACTGAACTGTACATATATAAGACCTTGTAGGACACACAAAGGTCTTGGTATGTAAGAGAATGACATGTCGCTGTAAGGCAGCAGGGTATGGCACAGAATGATCGGAGACTTAATGAACCTTTTTAGGTCTAGTTAGGTTTAGTTTTCTGAGATGCGTGCTCCCCAAAAACACCACTTCATTAGCATCAGTGCACCAGATCATCTTTCTCAGCCCCTTCTGGCTCAGAACGAAAATGTCAGGATACCAAATCCAACAGATACTACAGGACAAGCATCAGCAAATGCTGTCGCTGGCTGCAGAAGTTACCAGTGTGAATTCTACTTTCACATTTATAGCAAGCTTCCCAGCTCGGCTTCTGAAACTTCCCATTGCTAGCGAGTTAAACTGTGATGAAAGAGCAAAGCTTTTTAAAGAATCCAGCAAAAATGGACTTTTACAGCTCATGGTCCATACTCCAACAGATTCCTTAATGTTCTCCTTGACAAAACAAACACAACTTACTCACAGCAACTATGCCAGGAAACCCATGGCACAGCAATGTAGTGGGAGGGAGGAAGGCAGAATGGGGGACATTGCCTGAGCATTGAGTATTACAACACCACAATAAAACCAACAGTTTATTTCAAGTATATTTTCCACTCTGTGTAGCTACTTCAAACACAAAGACACATAGTTTCATTTTTTTTGCAGCATTTTTGTTCCTGAGTATCCACAGAGATGAAGAAATAGTTGCCAGAAAGATTTCCATCAAATCTGCAGAACAGATGTACCAGACACCAAGTGAGAAGACCAGTAACAACCTCTGGATGTTGACAAAGGCAGTGTAGGCACCAGATAATAATTCCTTTTTACATGGGAGCAGTAATTGCATCCAAAACACAGCTGTGAGCAGCCATTTGAGATGGACGGACAAAGAGCTCCACGGATACTGGGAAACAGCACAGCCAGCAGGATGCAACCTCAATCCATTGGCTTCAGAGCCAAGCTCTAGCATTTGTTTTTTCCTTCCCCTTTCCTAACAGAAAGATAACAGTTTCTTCATTTACAGGAGCTCCGAGAGATGTAAATCAATTGATGCTAGTCCCTGGACTGAAGTCACACATTTCATTTTAACCACACTCCAGATCAGCTCTTTTCTTGTACTAAGAACTTTCTTGATGACAGAACAGACTAGCCTACAGGAGCAGCTGATATGTGGCTGCTGCGATGACTACTGCTGGATGTACAACAAACAGTAAACAGTGCTATTCCCAAGCACCAGAATTAACTCAGAATATTCCACAATGAGAAGAAATGTTAAGACTGATACAAATGGAGTGAAGGCTCAGCATTACTCTGACCCCCAAAGCCTCAGAGCCCTCAAACAGCAAAGCACCAATGCTAAACCACAGGGACTCATATCTCAGGCTCTAAGCTATATTTTCTAGGATAAAGCTACCTGTGACAACTCTTTGCTCCAGTACAATAGGACAAAAACAAAGTTACAGTTTCAATACAATTTGTATGCTTGCTATCACAGTAATAAAGTATCAATTAGCATATTAATCTTAGCTATCTGAATTTTCCCTTCAGTCACACTTTGATGTGACTGAAGTTTGAAGTTTTTTTGAAGTTTTTCAAAACTGGAGTTTGAAAGAATGGAAACAGACACTAGAAAGATTAGCTTCAGTTTGCAATTTAAAAAAAAAAAAAATCCCAATAAAAACACATGCAGCTGAAGCACTGCTATTAGATGAACAACTTTCACCCGCAATGGTCACCAAAGAGATGCAGAGAAACAGTATAACATCTGCAATGCATTGCAGAACAGCTGTGAAGTCAACAGGATGCACCTGTACTGTAAACAATGGATTCTTGCCCAAAAGGTTTTGGTGGAAAATATGAGGTCTGCGAGACAGGCATCTCTAAGAACTAAACCAACCCTCTATCTCTGTGTAAGGAGTGGGGCAGACACTTAACTCACCATATGAAACTTAGTCCTCCCTGACATACTTGTTCCATTTTCACAGATCAAGGTTTGAGAGACACTTCTCACATTTGCATCCACAAGCAAGTTAAAAACATAAGATAGCTCATGAATATAAATCTGAAGCAAAATACAAGAGGGTTCTTGGCAGCTCCTCTCCAGGGGAAAAATCCCCAAAAATGAAACAAAAAAACAAAACCACAAACCTGTCTTTATTTTATGGAGGGATGTTTAAAGAAGCCACAGGGTAGAAAGCATGACTGTTCCTTTCAATGGTATCTAAGGTCCAACTGCTTGCATTGGACCTTAGATATCATTGATATGAATTAACATAGCTCCACCACATCACAAACAATACTAATCTCCAACTGAGATAAAAAAGGGAAAAAAGAAAAAATAAGAAAAAAAAAAAAGAAAGAAGAAAAAAGAAAGACGAAAAAAGAAAGAAAAGAGGTATTTTCAGGATCGACCAAACCTTTAAAACCACAAAGTATGAAAGTCTAAAATGATGAACCTCAGCAGGTCTTCCACTCTTTGCAGACAAAGAAATTGAAACGCACTCTGAAAACTCAAGATTCTATGATTTTTCAATAGCACTGAAAAAAAACCCCAAGGACCTACAAAATATCCTGCCATTCAATTCCTCCTGCCAGTCTCCTCTATATACGGAAGAGGAAGTCCCAGAGGATAAAATGAAGACAAGGTAAATTGAAGGTATATCTGCAGATAAGCATAAACGTCCATTGCCACAGACGAATTCTACATTGTTACTGGAACGGCAATAAAACACCTGATCACAGTACAGAGATTAACTGACAATCACAGAGCATTCCTCCACTCCCCACAGCTTAGCGACAAAGACCTCAGAACTGTTCTTCAAGCATAAGCACAGTTACAGAGATCTTGGCTCAAAACCAGTCACAGCAGGTTACTATGCCCTAATAATTCTTTCATTCTTGAAGTATCAAAGCTGCAGATGAATATACTTTCATCCAAAGAAACACAGACGGGGAAGGACTATCACAAACAGCAAAACAAGTCTGCAACTACTGTTACTTTGCAGCTTTATTTTTTAAGGATGGGGGAACTACCTCTCAGTCAACCAACCTGTTTCTTTTCCAACCATTTCCTATCATTCGAATCTAATGTTTTCAGATTTGTTAAAACAAACAAAACAAAAACACAACAACAACAAAAAAAGCAAAACATCAAAATGAAGAAATACCTAAACTTCCAGCAGCAACTCAAGCACCACCTCAAGAGCATGCTGTGTGAGGAGGGAATAGTTGGCACCCAACAACACAGAGTGAGTGGAGCATGGGAACTTAATCTCCCAATGGGATGCAAACCAGCACATCTGGTCCCACTGGAAGCCTGAGAGTAGACACGTATGCTTTTTGCTTATCCAATCCCATCCCCTGCAAGTCCAGCAAAAGGACCTCAACACCTGAATGGCAGCATTCAAAAATTACTCCCACCACTCAAATTCAGTCTGCTTTTTAAACCAACTCTGCACAATACACAGCTGCAATTCTGAGAAGCAGGAGAGCCTAAGCCCTCAGCAGTGTGCCCAATGCAGACTGGAGTGCAGGGATACTCCCATGAAGTTACTACACCAAGCACCAAAAAGCTCCAGAATAAGCACCAACCATGGCCACTTTTCTTCTTGGTTAGAAACCTTCCAGTGATTTTCCATGCCTGGACATACACACCATACTCTGCATATTTATAAACTATGCCATAGTTTGGCACAGGAAGTCTGTACAGACCTGACCCTAGTACCAAGGACAAAGAGTAGCCCAGCTTTCAGCCACTGGACATAACTTGCAGTTGTTAAATTTGTATTTACTCAAACTTACTAACTCCAATCTCTGGTATATCCACCAGCACACACAAAAATATGGGTCCTTCATGTTAACATCAAGCAGTTAGTCACAGATGGCATTTTGGTTTTAACTTGTTTTTACCAAAGAGAAGCATCATGCAGAACATGCAATATGCAGTAACATTCATAAGCGCATCTTCAGTCACAGTGAACGTCGAGAATTTAACACACACTTTCACAACCAGCAAGTTTACTATACTAAAATACATTGCTTTCAAAACTCCATACACTCTTCACATGCATTTTCCTTTTCCAAAAGTAATCCTCCTCCTGGGATTCCATCCTTCCCAGCAGTAACAAGAACATCAACAGTACCATATTTGTGAGCAAGCTAGAAAAAAATATAAAAAATCATGCATGAATGAGGCTTGATGAACAAGGATTTCACTTCCAAGTTACAGGTTCACCTGAAGTAGTCTCTGCATGTTGACATTATACACACAGTTTTTGCAAGCTTGTAAAAATGCTTTAGCACCTCTCCTTTTCTTAAACTGCCAAGAATGTGATACTGCTGTGAGCAAACTGAGAGTACACCTTCTAATGATCAAAGGCTATAAACTTCTAGGAATTCAAGTGCAATAAGCAGAACAGAGCATAAGTTGTATCAAACACAACCTAAACTAATATTTTCTTAAAATTCTGTTGTACATAAAAATAATGTCAAAATTGCAGTTTACTTACCTAAGTAAGTTCCTACCAAGATTGGCAAAGGAAAAGGAAAAAAAGACTTAAGGTTAAAAAAAGGAAAGATTCGCATAGTTCAGAATACAGTAGCCCAGCCCCATGCAACAAATACAGGAACACAAGAGTGGTCTGGTTGCAATGAAACACAGAAGTGATCAGAGTTTTCTGTGGGACAGATAAACCCAAGACAACATTAAACAGACAGCAATGCCAGAAGAAAGATACCACAAAAAAGAGCTTTAATTTTGCATAAGTAAGTAGCGACTTGTTCCCCATCTCCTTCTATAACCCCTGCACATCAACCTTGTTGGATGTGGACAATCCTTCCTAAAATGCTTGGTTTAACAATTCACATTAATTTGCTTTACAGTACTTCTCAGATGATGTGTTTGTTCATGCAAAGCTGTACCTTCTGCTAAGAGTACTTCAAGGACCCTATTAATACTTCCTGGGCAGTGACATCCAACTACAGCAAGTCAGAAGCTACCCTTGGACAAGCATGCTGAGAATGGAGAGCTGCTATGTATCTTGGTGTTGAGGGGTGGGGAGTAGAATGGGGGCAGAGGGGAGTGAGGAAGCAGCTGTGTGGTTCTGAGTTACCGGCTGGGCTTAAACCATGACACTCACCTGCATCCCTAGAAAAGCATCACAGTATATTCTGTCTCACTGTAACACACTGTGGTTAAAAAATAGAGGCAACAAAACCATGCACCTCACTGCTTTATGATCTGCTGATCCAAGCTATACGAACTAAAAAGCACTGAATTATTCACTGTTCTTAGAACTGGGAGTACTACACATCATACGCATATACACATATAATATGTATCACACACATAGATTCCACCTAATGACAAATTCAGGCTTTGTACTATCTGGGACATTTGCAATTCTGCCCTTGAATTGTTATACATTAATTTCCTCTCATAATAATTACACTTGCTTTTTACCACTGCCTTGGGATATGCACTCTCCTCTTTCTCAATCAACATTTGCATATTACTCCATGCCATTCCTCATAAATGAAATGGTTTTCACTAGTTGATTCATAGAGCACAATGCCCATCTGCTGATTTCCTTTCCAGATCTTTCTCCATAACATCAGAAGAAATTAATCACAGTATCTTGGCTAAGCTGAAGGCAAGTGAAAAAGTTTCACTTAATATTTCAATACAAAATCCTAAGTAAAATTCTCAAAAATAATCTGTACTTTTGACATATAATCTAAAGTGAGGAAGTTGCACAGGCACACAGTTCTCGGGGTCTCCAAGGAGCATTTCAGGCAACTTGTCATTCTTCCGAGCTGTGCTGCTGCTGGCAAGAAACAGTCATTCCTTTAAGATGCACTGAACACCTATCTTTTGACACTAATCAGCATTACTCTAGTCCAGGTATCAATAGCTAAAGCCAGGACTACTACCCAGTACTCTATGTATCACATTACTCATCAAAGGACCAGTACTTCCTGCCAATTACAGTCATTCCTGGATAGGCAGATTTCCTTTGGCTGGTTATCCACAACTTTGGAAGAGCAGCAACGGCCACTGCTGATAACAGCAGAATTTTAATGCAATTTATGCATACAGAGAAGTCCAAACTTTGTGCAAGGTCTAAGCCAAAATAAAAGCTTTGAGGTTAAGTATGGTCACCTACGTAGCCGATACTAGAGAACTTCCCTACATTCCCACCTCAACATCTGCTTTGTTCAAGAGAAGTATTTCTACTTTCATGCTCCTATTTTGATAATTAAACTAATGCCATGATAGGGTGATGAATGCTTCCAGTTCCAGAAGTTCATTCCCATTTCCCCAAAAGGAGGTGAGAAACAGTGAACCAGAACATGTTAAATTAGACTGACATTCCATTTGGTTTAGAAATCCCCAGTAGCAGAAGTAAGGTATTCCAACAGTTAATTAAACTCACTCAAAAAATTCGTGGCTTGTTTCCAGCCAAAGTTTTTCTCCTGTACCTTCTGGCTACTGCAGCTCATTATTCTTTTCCCAGCTAGACTAAAAAGCCCTCTATTATTACACTTCTGCTGCTCCTGTCAGCAGAGACAAACATCTACAACTTCCACTTTGATAGAAGCATTATGCAGCGCGTTTTCCAGTCCCTTCACCATTTTCATGGCTCTTCTATAAACCCTCTCCAATTTTCAGCATTTGATCCACTACTATTTTATCAGTGCAAGTTTGCTGCTGGGAAAAGCCTTCCCTTTATTTCAGCTACTCATTCATGTTTTCTCTCTCTGCCAATTTTAGAGTGCATGTGATGACCCTGAAAACCAGGTTTGATTAGATGAAAGCTAACATGGTGTAAAAGATAAGGGAAAAAAAATAAAAATCTAACAATGCTCTCTCCCATCCTCCAGTAGGAATTTACATTGACAAGTATCACATAGGCCCCTCATACTGGATAGCTGCAAGGGAAAAAGTATACAGGGTCCAGAATATAAAACACCCTCTCTATCTCTCTAGAGGAAGTTTAATGGCAAATACTGTCAGTCAAGCTCCAGACTATTAATGAAAAAGCAATAAACTAATAATTTTTAACATTTCGCTGTACTTGACAGCTTATGAGACTCCATGTACTTTTCATGCTCTAAAAACGGGATTCTGCAGCAATTTGTCCATGCTAATCTAACACTGAAGGAGCTGGGAAGGGCACTGTATGCCTAATGATGCCTCCAACATGATTTAAAGAAGCTGAAACAAAGTAAATTAAAGAAGTATACCATTCTTGTAAAATAGATTGGAGGTAATGAGGAGAGATGAGATTAAGAATATTTTCCTGTTCTTGGAATTCAAGCACCAGTCAAAACTCTAGATGCCCGGCCAGACAAATCATACTCATGCTTGAAAAAGTTCAGGTTTTTAGCATTAAGAAGGGACAAGTCAGAAAAAGAAAAGTTAAAGATACTTAGCTAGAGATACAGTAGCAAGAGAAAAAAAACAGCAAAATTCCAAAGGAAAACTCTGAGGTACTTTTTTAAGTCCAGCAATTTCCAGAATTTCCTAATTAGTTTTAGTTAGCTCTGGCTACAGCCCACTAAAATCAGTCTCCTTTTCTTTCCTCCTTGATCTCTCATCGCCAGAGTTCAACCTGACCAACCTGCATCCACCTATAGAATAGGCGGTCTTCATCTCTAACCCACCCACCCTCAGGCATTGCTTAGGCACATTCAGGAACAGTGTGTCCATTCACACAGGAACATGCAAGGCACTTCACCCATGAACTGTTCTGAAGGCTGAATTCCGACCACTGACTACCCACCACCTTAAATACCAAGGGGTGGTAGAGACTCAGATGAAAATCTTTCAGCAGTGTTGCCTGAAGGAACACCCAAAAACCTACATGAACAGTTCAGTTTTCAGCAATGTTAAACAGCCTAATTCTAAACAAAGGTAGCAGGTGCCATGGGAATTTAAATGCTTTAGAAACCTGATCACCAATATACATGTATAAACACGGATGCTAATGCTTTACTCTAAGAAAAAATATAAGCTGCTACTTGGCTCATTCCCTGCAAAGCAATCTCTATTTTATATTGCTTTATGCACTGTCCATTAGGAAAGAATTACGAACTTGTTACATAGAATCAGCTTACCAACCAGCCATAATTTACAGCATACATACTTCTCCAGTAAATTTGGAAGCAAGAGCCCAGCACCAAAAGGCTTTTGTCACCAGCAAAGAGACTTAAGCTAAAGCCCACCGTAACAGCTGTCTGCTGTCATGTGTCAGACTTTGACATGGTAACCTTTCCAAACTGTAAGGTATCTTCCAGGTGCCACCAACACAGCACATCCACAGGAAGCAGAAAAACCCCTGGATAATTCATGTAACATTGCAGTAGGTCAACGATTCCTTGAAAACTATTTCAACATAGGTAGACAAAGTGTCTTCTTGTACCTGAATTTCTGCAGAAAGAATATTTTCAACCTCCCCATGCAGTTGTTTTAACACCAGCTTTTCTTTGCAGTACACTCCCACAATGACCTAAACCAGACAGTGTGCCACTGTGTGTCATTAAGGGGAGACAAAACCCACAAAAACAACAAAGAACCCCCCACAATTTCATTTACATAGGAGCTATGTAAATGAAGAATCTGACTGGTTATAATAATCCAGTTTTTTTATTCCCATTATCTTTCTATCTTAAGTCAGTTGCTATCCAAAAGTCAGTCATTCTAGATAGGTTTATTTCAATCCTTTTGTACTAATTCATTGGCTCCCAAATTATGGTCATATGGCCTCATCGCTCTTGCTGCAATTCACCTCTTCTACACAATGGTTTCAGCCTGTGCTCCTTCTATAGCCTCCTCCTTTCCCTTCTCACCAGCAGCTCCCCCAAACTAGTAAGCGTGTACGATTCCATATATAGAGCAAAGGAGAAGTCCCAGCTCCATGTTCCCAGGTCTGGCACAGTGCAGGAAACCAGCATTAGCCATGCCCAAAGCTGGCAAAAGTTCCTAGCTCACATACAAGGCAACTGGGCGTCAGTGCTAAGTGGGCACTGGCACACAAACTGACAGCAGGCCAAAAATAGACCCACCAAACTTCCACCATCTGTTTGCCTGTGACCAGCAGATCTTCATCCAAGTTTTTTAAACCCTGTTCCTTGCAGGTGGTTCCCTTCCCTCTCTTGTCTCAGCAAAGCTTCCAGTAACCCAGGGTCAGAAAACATGTCAGTGTCAAAACTGCTGTGTGGCAAACATTTTCCATTCACAAACATCAACCAACAAGTTTCAGCTGAACCGCTCACAGATATATCCAGTTAACACTCAGTACCTCAGCAGGTAAACAGATTCTGGGACTGAATCATGTTCCACAACCTAGCATTTATAGGAATAAATTCTATACCAAGTATTTCAGTGGCTGGCTGAGAGCAGACCAAGCAGATAAAACAGCAGGCATGAGGATAAGAGACATTGCCTGCACAACTGCGCACACATGCTTCAGAGAAACATATATTCTGAGAAGCCTGAACAGGTACTTCACCAAAATCTTCTTTTTGCAAACTGCTCCAGCAGCAGTTATGACTGAAATGTATCTAATCAAATATGTATACCAGCAGACAGACATTTTAAAACACTAAACCAAGAATCCTCCATTTCCAGTAAGCAAATGATCTCAGGTCATCAAATCTAGTGCTCTATGCAGAGAACACCTTCCTGAGGAAGAATTGGTTCTACTTTCCTCTTTTGGGACACAACATCTCAGAGCTTTGGAAGTGTGTCATCTGCTGAGTGACTCAGCAGTACCCTTGTTGATGAGGACATCCAGCAGTGAGCAATACACATGCCCATAAGCAGGTAGTCACTAGGAGCTGTGGAAATTCAGAGAGCTACTCCACATCTACATCCCTCATTACTGGACAAAGCTTCTGAGGATGCCAAACTGACCAAGGCAGCAGGGTTTTCTTACTCTTTCCAAAACATGAAAGTTAAAATGCACATGAAAAACTCAGCAACACAGTATCAAGGTATAAATTACCAAAGAAAGCAAAACTGTAGAACGATCATTGTCCTCATTCTCCACATGCACTTATATATATGCATGCATGTAAATACTGACAACTGTCATCCACTGTCTCAGCCATTAAACACAAAGCTTAACATCAGGGCATGCAGTGTCAGCCATTTCATGGTAACACATAAGCTGAAGTTTTTGTGTGTGCCTGTCTCACAATAACATTCATGTATCCTAACTGTCCAAAATGCGCCTGTTCTACTAAATTTGGCTAAGTGACATCATATGTACGTTTCCTGCATTATCACAAACTAAAGCTTCTGAGGTCTATTCGGTAGTCAGAACAGATTTACTTTTAACCTGTGGAAATTTTGAAAACTATTTTACTGCAAGTAGAGAATGTGCAGACAGTCTATCACCAGTGACTGTCCACTCACACTGGAAAATAGGCTTAAACGTGGGACTTGATGTGAATAGTCTTCTATTCCTTTTGGTCGAAGTGAATTTGAAGTAGTTTAGGACACATGAAACTTTGATTTCTTAAAAGGCAAACAATGAAACAACACCTAATTTCGAGCCAACTGTCACAGCTTTCAGCAGTTTCACAGAACTACCAGAAAACTTTTCTGTCAACTTGAGGAATTAGTAATCAATTCCGAACACAGCACTTCATGTCTTCAGTATGGTTGTACAATTTGTTGTCTGCATGTGAAAAGCCTGGAAGGTGAGCAGCATAACCATGGGTGGAAATGGTTACCCAGAAACACTTAAGACATCAACACAGAAGGAGCACACAGACTCATTAGCCACAAAGCACAGACAAGCCAGCAGATGAAACTAAAAATCACTCTCCTAGCATAAGCTGAGCGCAGCTTCAAGGTCTTACCCCTGCTAGGCATCAACAGGCGCTTCTTCATGTTGCCTGATAGAGCACAAGTGAACAGAAAAGAGAAAAACATCACATCAGCAACCTGAACAGCAGCAGTTTAAAAAGTTCTTAATGTTAAAACACAAACAGTAAGATATCAAATGTTTGTAACTGTATTTCAGATAAGCTACTTATAAAATTAGAATTAAAGGAAAAAAAGACTCTCTCTCTCTCTCCCTGCTCAGTCACCATTAAACCACCTGTTTCTTTCCCCTGTTAAGGTGAGCTACCCTCACGTTCTTACTCCTGTTGCGACCATTTGAACAGTCTCTTTTATCCTCATCTGAGAAAAAGACTGCACTTTTTCTTCCCTGACAATCCCAGGCAAGAGCAACTCTACAGAACAGAGCCCTAGAGTTCACGCCAGTAACATCCTGCATCTATCTCCCACTCCAAACATCTTCCCCATGTCTTTTAATCTTGAGGAGATGGAGCCCAAACTCCACTGCAAAGAGGTGCTCAGTGACAGGGCCAACAAAAGCTAATGCTCAGGTTCTGCACAAGGCAGGGGCAGGTTTATGCCACACCAGATCTGGCAGATCTGTCCCCCTCAGCTAAGCAGCAGCTTCTGGTAGCTTTACTCATAACCAGGTGATGCACAAGTTACAGAGCCACCTGGTAAATGCATAGCTACTACCTAAAGGTTAAAAAGCTGTAAACCTCAAAAGAAAAAAGGAAGCATCACAGGATTAAGCTATAAGGGGTTTTTTTCATACTACCCATTTAAAAAAAATTGAAAGGAAGCTTCTCCTTCACTATCACATTTGCAAGATTGGTCAAGCTAGGCAGAGTTCCACCAGCACCAGCACCTATCTACGTACACCACCCAGGCAGTACACATCATGTGTCTCATCCAAAGGAGAAATGGGATAAGTGACATTTTGTAAAAGGAAAGAAATTAACCTCCCTCAAGAATAAGAAACTTGTATTTTATATAAAAAACTATAGTTTTAACTGATCTCTTTGTATACCAAAAGGACGGAAGAAAAAGCCTATACAGGCAATCTACATTTTGCAGAAAAATACTTACCATCCATTCCATTGTGTTGTTCGTAACTTCTTTTTCCCAGGATAGTTGGGGACCCATTATTAATGACAGGCGTAAACTTAGCAGGAGTCAGATTGCTGAGAGAACTGGACAAGCTCTTTGCAGGATCTGGTTTCGGAGGACATGGATGAGACTCTGTTGAAGAACAGCAAGGTAGGGGTTTGTTATTAGTGAAGATACTCAAAATTACAAATCTGAAAACAACCTGCAAATTTCCAAGGTGACAAAGCATACCTCCCCTTGTATACAAACTATCTCAGTCAATAATTTTAACTGAAGATTGCTATTTATATAAAGCACTTTAAGTATATTTAGGAATACACTTCTACTGAAGACATTAACCCCAATTTCATACTATCCTACAAGAAGGGCTGGTAACAAAAGCACTTTGTACCCATTTCCAAAACACTATTCTCCAACAATTTGGGATCCTTTGGGGGTGCTCTATATTAAAAGCCATCTTTGGGCAGTCACGCAACACTCCTAAATTCTGGTGAAATTATAACTTCGCCAGCTTTGCAAGGCTTGCAAAAAATACAATTTCTAAAGTGGCCAAACAAGTGAGGATTCAAAGCACCACTCTAAGTAACTCACAGAGTCTGAATTCAACCTTTTGGCCAAGGCAGAGATCAAGCACATGCTGCTCAACTGAAAAGGCTTTGAGAAAATTACAAGCAACAGCAAACGGAAGCTTTACACACATTTTTTTCCTTGCAGCCCCAACAGCCAAGTAACATACAGCTTTAAAGCACACTGACCATGACACCTCCAAAAATATGTTCTTGCCAGCCCATCAACTTCCCTCCCTTTCTTTCACTCCCTTTTCCCAGCTAAACAGTCAAATGGAGACCCTGACATAGCACTAATAAAATCTCAAAATTTACTGCTACATGCTGTACAACTATTACAAGCAGGATTTTATTCAACGGCAAAACTTCTCCCTTTATTGTCTTTCTCTGGTTGCTCTGTATATATCCAAAGGTTTCTCAATCAGTGTGTGTCATTAGTATACAGTAGAAGTACAACACTCAACAGAGAAGTAGTAAATATTTAATAAACCCTCAGCCTTACAATATTTCATCAATAAAAATGTTCAAAGAAACATAAATTGACTCCAGTGTTTCTTATTAGTGTAAAAAGGCGATCAACCCCCTTGTTAACCTGGAGGCCTAAGCTAGCTTTCGGAGGTCAGACTCGCATTAAGACTGTAACAACCTGAGATGTGTTTTCAGTGTAACACTAGCAACCAGCAACACTAGAGAAAATGATTTTGCATTCATTTGTAGTCAAACTGGCCTGTCACTTTAGATATTTCCAGCACCTCAAACATACACAAAGGCTCTGAAAATAGCTACTCAGTAATCCCCCACAGATCAGCTGATGAGGCCCAGGTCCTCAAGAAAACCGTAGCAAAAAAACACCAAACAACAAAACTGCAAACAAAAAACTGAACAAAACAACTAAGAAGAAAGTAAAGAATGGAAGTATAGTCCCCTTCTCTAGCTCCAGCACAGAACAGCCAGCAACTGATTGACAAGCTGTGGGAGTTAGTGCTGTCCTAAACCAAGAGGCTTCTTGGAGAACCCAACTCTAGGTAGGAACTGCCTCCAGACAGCCCAAAAATTGGAACAGTGGACTGACCAACTGTTCCCAGAACACAACATTTGTGCTTCCATTAGCAGATAGTAACTTATCCTCACATAAATCAGAAGCCACAGCAAACACATTCCCCTCTTCACTTGAAATTAATGATACAGTTCCATGAGATCAGAGTGGACTGCTGAGGCACTAGGTCTATCAAATTAAGTAGGAAAATAAAAAAAGAACAAGTTAATGGGAAGGTTTTCATGTTCTGTTGTTTTTTGGTTTTTTTTTAATACAAAACCAGCATCTAAATCCAGAACCAAATGGAAGAAGAAATGGTCAGAAGAATTAGCTAGAAGGGTTTTTGATTTGGTTGGGGTTTGTATGTTTGGTGGTATTTGGTTTTTTTAGTACCTAAATACCGGAGTACTGCTTCTAAAGGCTTTCGAACCACTTGCTTTAATAGCAATGGGTTTTCTGATGCCTCAGGTAAACGTGCTGTGCCTGTAAAACAAAGAAAAATAATTAGAGTGCAAAGACATTGAGATATTATAGCAAAATTAAATTAATAACTCAAGTGTTCTAAAGAGCTTTCCAATTACAAAGAAATTTTACAGGTTGCAAGCATATCTTGCCAACAGGACACAAATACAGGAGAATGCTAAACATAATAGCAAACATGAATATTTTAAAAAACCAGCTCATGAATTTTCAACCTTATTTGTCTAGCCTACAGTAAGATAGAACCTCTGCAACATAGCTACATTTTGTGAAACCACTAGCTACATACAAAAGATTATCTCAGGAAGTCGCATCTCAAACTTTATAGGAAAGGAATCTCAAAGGGCTCCTTTGCAAGCAGGTCCCAGCCGCACCACCACTCACATTCTGCTTTGATTGCTGCACTGTTAATAGGCAAATAGGGATGCCTTGCAGCATGCCAAGGGCGCAAGATATCTCGACATAAACGTCTGGCAATTCTTGTCAGTTTTGTTGTGTGGAGATAGAAGGCTTGTCGTGTCTTCATAGCAAACTTGGGACTCCCACTGTTTCGTACTGGCACACCATGAGGACTCTAAAAAAGAAATAAAAATAAAAATTGTTTCTAAAAAATAATTATTAGAAAGTATGGTTTTAAAGAAAAGAAAGAGTATCATATAAAATCACTTTCAGCTATTGATTCACAGACATAAGAATAGAGACAGTATTACAGATGAAAGTATTTTCAGCCCAGCTATTCCCCATTTCCCGAATCTTACCCATAAACATTTGGCATTTTCTTCCAAAATATCTCAAAGGAAGATATACGTTTTCTCTTCACAAGGAAGTATTTATTTCTGTGCTGTCCCAATTTCTAAAGCAGGGATCCAAAAGCCAGATGTGAAGAAGTTACCTGATGCTATCATATGATTTAGTGCTTACAGAGTCAATAGACCCTCCACCTTCGGGTGCTTAAAAGTTGCTCTGCATATACAATGCAAGCTCCTTATAAGAAATCAGTTGTAAGAGGGAAAGGAAAAATCAGAAAACAGCTGTATGGCTAAAATATACATCAGACACTCACTTCCCAAAGCAAGCTTAGAGCATGCAAGAATGCTTTTGTCTCAAAGTTTCAAGAATTTCTGTTTCAATTCTTACTCTGAATTCAATGAATGCTTTTTCAGAGTCATCAAATATTCGCTGTGTGTAGTAAAGAATACTACTGAAAGTCATTTATCAACTACAGAGAGCGAAAGCAGTATCTTCTTCATGAAAAGCACCAAGTTAATAAATGAAACAATGAAAGTACTTTCTTGTTATCTCAGATCTACCCACAGCTGGAAAACAGGAAGAAATTTCAGTCTGGGGAGAACAAGGCTTTCCCCTCTCTGAATATTTACATACTTTTAAATTAACAAACAAGAGGTATAGAGCTGATAAAACCTGGAAGTTATTGCAGCAATTAGGTAGCTTCAGAGGGCAAACAGGCACCTGGAAAGGACAAAGGTTAAACAAAAGAAATGGTGTAGAAAGGGAATGACAGCAAAGACTAAGAGAGAGGAAAGAAACTAATCTAAGACCCAAGTTCAGTGTGCTCTATCCTTTCTGTCCATGTGATGCAGGTACTTTTTCCAATCAGCTCAGTGTATGATGCTTCCAGATTGGACTTCCACGAAATTCAGAAAAATTCTGAGAATTTTGTTTTTTAAATAAAAAGGGAAAAATTAAACAGAAGCAGCTCATACAATACCTACATAAACCTATCCAAGAGGGAAGAGCATTAATAAAAGAGGCAGAAAAACAAGATAGGTGATCTCTAAAAAGCTGCTAGCTATTTGGGGTATCTAATTTTAAATGTGCCTCGGGAAAAAGAACAGGTTTCAGGAAATAATGAATTACTTCATGGAGAGGGGGTGGGGGTGGGGAAAAGTCCTCTTGGCCCTACAGCAAAAATCATGAAAACTGAATACCAGAAACACTGGCTGGCATTTCATATCCCATGCATTTGATGCCTAGTTTGCTAAACAAATGCTGGTTGATTCTTTCCTTAGGGCAGTACTTGGCAACAAATTACTTATAGCTGAAGTCAACATGCCACCTTTTGCAAGACATGAAATACCAAACCCAAAGACAACAATGGAGGCTGAAGGCATTCTTTTTGTTGTTAAATATTTAAGAACAGTGAACAACTACTTAGATATCATGATACCTTGCTTTCCAGGCAAAAGCACTGAGCAGTCTGCTTTGCAAATACCTACCAAATTATTGCGGTTTGGTCCTGGTCTCTCCCCATCTAACCGTGTTGGCATTTTCAAGCCACCGTATTTCTTCCAGTAGGTCCAACAGGATGCACAGAGGCGACACTGCATGTTAGGGGGACCCCAAGAATACCACTGGTAAGACTGTGTGGCTAGAGATAACAAAGGTGGAAATTATATATATCCTTAAACAGGATCACTTTTCAGAGCTTATTCTCTTTAGAACCATCACAAAAGAAAACTCACACAAAGACAGTGCAAAGCTCAAACAGACCTTAAAAAAATGATGATGGCTTCACAGTCATCACCACTGTTAAAGATATTTGTGATTTCAGCAGAATTAATTACACATATAAACTCCTTTTAAAACATGAACAGAAAAAACAATAGTAGGATGGGAAATTTTCCTGCCAATGAAACTGAATGCTTTCATTTTGCAAGACTGGTAGACAACAATTTTTGCAGAGCATGGGGGAGAGGGAAATTGTCTTCAGGAACTCCCTAGACATTAATTTTATGACTAAAGAATGTATGGCATCTGTGACTTGTACAGTCCTACATTCCAGCATCTCTAAAGGCTCCCCATAAAGGAGCACAATCATTAGAACTCAATTTATTAATATCAGGCAGTAGATCAAATACAATGACATTTTATATTATTATAAAGATACATATTTTGAAATCTACTAAAACATAAGTCAAATTCACGCCTTGTTGATTCAAGTCTGCTCAACAGCTATTTGCAATTATGTAGAACATTTACTAACTCCTCCTTCAGTACTTCATAATTCTATCTACAAATGTAACACCAATAACTCAAGAAAAACCTCTGCTTAAATGTTGCTACGTCAAATTCCACCCCACAACCTTTCCAAAGCCTTCTCTCCCACCCTCCACACAACAGAACTTTTACTTTACTGTTTGCAGCACAGCACACACTCTCTCTATGCACCACTGCCATACTGGCACATCACTTACTGTAACAGCTTTCACAAGCCCGTCCTGCTCCCGTGTTCTGTGCCTGTACTCCAGTACCATTCACCACTCCTGGTTTGACATTATTTACATTGATCTGGTTTGGGTTTGGCTTGTTACTTAAAACACAAAGCAAAAAGAAGGACAAACATTAAATGAGGCATGCAATTTCCTACTTGACTTTCAAAAGTATGGCCCAAAATATTTGAAAATTCAGATTTTCTTCATCATGTGGCTTCCAGAACAAGCTGTACTTACCAGCAATCTCACTTCTGTGAAGACACTGTCTCCGACAACATTTATATAACACCGATAATAAAACTAACTATAATGATAGTTGATGCCGTTTTCAAGAGTCCTAAACCATTTAAAAACAATAAACCAGTGAGGCCATGTAGCTATCTTACTATCCCAGACATTCTAGTCTAGGTGACAAAACGATCTCATCTACAGATCTCTCTCAGTCCTCAACATGAGGGATATTTTATTTAAATCTCCAAAAAGAAGGCTGGGGGATGCAGCAGGAGAGGTAGGCAGAGAAAGAACAACCCTTGCCTTATTCAGGGAAATATAACCCTAGATGCAGTCACAAATATTTCCACATTGTCTTACTGCAAAGATTTGCATCTTGTAGCCACAATTTGCACAAGGACACACAACCCACTGAACAAAATCTTTGGACTTTGCATATACACAGATTTTCATGAATATGAGCTTCTGACAAGTCTTAAGCTATGGTCTGTGCTTTTAATAGAAAACATTTACATTTCTACTAAACAGAGAAAGTCTGAAAGCTTAACATCCGCAAAGCAAGAAATGCAGAAATGCACTGATGGCTGCCACTAATACATTCTAATATAACACCACCTGAATCACCTCAGCTCATCACTATACTCTCTTAAGAATGTTGACTCAGGAGAAAAAAAAAAAAAAAAAAGGATAATGGCAG
>NW_009926206.1:35419-49581 GCF_000696875.1 Nestor notabilis
GGGAAAGAGGTATCCAAGAGGGAAAATGAGGCATTCAAAAAATCCTTGGCAACTGAGAGAACAAGAAGGATAGAGAATTGATATTGCAGGGACAGAACTTCTGGAAAATGGAGGGAGATGGGAGAAGCCACACAAGAAGTTTCAGACAAGAATAAACAAGCAGCTTATAAAAACACATAAGGACTCCCAGGTGCTGTTAGGAGCTCAGTTTATAGAAACAACAAAATGTAGGCAGCCTTTGGTGGCAAATTCTGAACACAAGTCCAAATGGTAGTGGTGATTACATTTCCCCTTCATATTCTTTTACCTGAAGACTAAAGGAAGTAGACATATTCCTTTTATTTCCAACTATGATTTGGAATTCACTGATTCAAGCAGAAATATCTTAAAATGGCTTTCAGAAACCACATTTTCTTACACAGCAGTTGCACACTGACACACGAGTCACAGTGATTTCAGTGATCCAGAATACTTAATTACTTTTCACCCTGGTTAGTGCTGCAGAAACAGCAGTGGGAATATGGCCAAATTAAGGTCTTTCTAATGGGGCATCAATATTAGGTTTCATGTTCACAGTAATGACCCCTGAAAGCAAAGGAGTTCCAAGTGACTGAATTCCAAAGACAACTGTCCCTCCCAGCTCCAGAACAAACCCAAATGCCTCTGGAAAGCTTACACTGCCCTGGAAGCCAGAAGGTCATGCTTCTCCTCATCTGAAAATGTCCCACGAGGGACTCATACGTAGAGCTCAATAAAGCTCCATTTCTACAGAGACAAAATACATTCTGCGGTGAATGTCCTAGAAGAACCACATAAGGAGGTAAGAGAGAATTTGCCCAGCCCAGGTAAAATTTGTGATAGTGTCCTGATGGCGCTCCTTCCTGTAAAGTTCAGGGCCTTTCTGCAGAAGAGAAAGCCGAGGAGGCTGAGTGGCCCAGAAACACTGTAAATAGTTTGTTCCTTCAGTACACTGAGCAGCCCATACACAGCCCAAAGAAGCAGAGAAGTGAGGGGAAGAAAAGCCTTTAGATTAACAAGCCTGATTAGGTTTTCATCTCCTTTTGCTTATTAATTTGCCTGGCTCATACACAGAATAAAGTGTTTTGGGGTGTTTATCAGAATGGCACGGAGTTCTGACACCACAGATGGCAGGAGATCTGCAAACGCATTTAACAAAGGGAAAGTTGAAAGAGGATACATTCATGCTTCCCAGCATTATAGTGACTCTGGGATGTCACTATAGTAACCTGCTGCAAAAGAACTTTTGCCAATGATTCACTAGCAAGCTCCATGTGCAAACATTACCAAGATGCTGCAAAATAAACAGTCCTCACAGATGCACACTGTTACAAGAAGTGTTGTTCACAGAGCAAAAGACTGAAGCAAAGAAAACAAAGGTCCTACAGCTCAACATCAGGCACACTTTTCCTTCTATACATGCTCTGCAAAAGACAGTAAAGGAGTCTGAAATCCATCAGTAAAGCACAACAAATGTTTTGGATTTTTGAGCAGCATGCCAGGAAGGGTTGTAAACAGTAAGTTGAGAACAGGACTGCATGCATTGGCATGCACATCCAAAGCGCTAAGATCTCAAGCAGAAAGGAGGGTGATGGCCTGACTCCATTGTGTTTTCTACAACCCTTATCAAACTTGTGCTTCAAGCACAAGAGAAAGGGATGTGTAAATGAAAGGTGACCACTAAATCAGGCTGATCACCATGAGATACATGCTGTATTTGTGGCAGTAACTTCACTTTAGGATTTCTGAAACACTACAATTAATGTAGCTGCAACAAGCACCAGAAAGCGTCCCACTGCAAAGCTAAGGTCAAGTTTCACAGGGGCAGTAACAATAAAATTCAGGCAGCTAATGTTTTCATCATATGGAAGAAAAAAAAAAAAGCTCTTAATTGTTGATGATGTTAATTAAACTTATTTGAGATCACCAAAGCCTGCTACAGCTATTAACAAGAGAATTGGATGAATAACTGGATGAACCATTAAGCAATTAATGAAGCTGAAGTGAAAGATGCAAATAAGGTAGTAAGAATATTGATGGTGGTAAGCTATCATTTCCAGTTTTTGCATCAAGAATGGAAGTCTCTTAAATGGGTTTCAATTAAAATGGAGCAGTCAGTTATGCTAGAATAGGAATCATGAAGTACAAATTTCTGGACTGTATTCTGCAGGAGATCAGCCTCAACTGAAGAGATGAAGCACATGCAGAAAGAAGGCACCGGAAACCAGCCATCATGGACTGAAGCCCCTGCCCCAAAAAACCCAACCTGAAGATAATCCCAAGACATGCAGAACACTGAAATCCTTTTGTTGTATGTCATCCAAAGCTTTGACTTAGTCCGTTTCCCTATTTGCTTAAAAAAAGAGGCAGGATAGGGAGAATAATAATTCTCTACTTTACAAGTGTTTGCAAGGCAGCGTTTGCAGCTTGTCAAAGTGCTTTGAGATTCACAGATAAAATTCTGTAGTAGAATGTATTAATTTACATTTACAGATGTACATTTAAAATTTGCATTATTTACATCAATACATTTTGGAGATTGGGGATTGTATGGAGCACTTCATTCTTCCCTTTCTGTTCTCATCCCTTCTGGTATCACTTAGATCAAAGCAAAAGAGAGAAAAGCCACACAAAATTGTATGTGCCTGCTGTCACGATCTGCAGATGTCATAATCCCAAAAAGCAACAGCTACACAACCAGGCCACCACCAAAAAGCAGCAAGTAACTAGTATGTATGACGCTCATAAGATTAGTAAAATGAGAATATGACTTCCACAACAGCCTGAAGACTATGTCTGGGTACATAGGAGAAAGAGATGGAGACTACATCTGCAACAAGAAAGGTCTCCGAGTCCTGCATTCACGCTAATGAATGGCAGGATGAAGCGTGTGAGAACACAGAATCTCTCTGTGCATTCAGGCTTCTGATGCTGCTTTATTTAACACCTGTCCCACTGACAGAGAAATTGCTACAGAAAATAACTTAATTTCCCCCCCACCCCCCCACCCCGTATTTCCTGAAAGAAGAATTCAACTGATTTTATGACTTCTTCTTTCACCAGGAAGTCATAAAATAGTGCTTTCCAACCTAAGGAATGCATTACAAAGCCACACATCCAAACACTGGGTTCAATCACATCAACTACAGATGTCTGTCCCAAAACCAGGGTTGTTCTTGGAAGGAACACAGAAATGTTTGTTAAATATCTAGGATGCTGGTTTAGGACTTGATAACCTCACAACAATTACGTGTATGACACATGCTTCAGTTACCCACCTTAACAATTTGGGCTGCAGCCTCAAGTTAAAACATACCAACTCAAAAGCCTCAATTTGACCTGTTACTTTTTAACTGTATAAAATGTACGTGACATCAGAAATAGGTTCTATTGTTTATCTTATCCTCCTCCCCTGTCCTCCCCCCAATTTTCCTGTTAACATCACAGGAACAAATGAAGTGCCCTATCAGTAGAACACAACGAGAGACACGCCCTTCCCCCCCCCACCCCCCCCAAAAAAAAAAAACAACCAACCAAAAGTAAAATGAAGCCCGAAATCCTCAAATCCTCCAGGGTTTCTCTCTGCAAACAATTTTACACCAGTTATTGTTAAAATAGGGAATAGGCTTCACTCAATCAGCTGATACACTTCTGCATAGGTCTTGTGACAGCCTAGATGAAGGAATTTATTTTCAAGGTGGCAAGTGGATCATAATGGTTCAAGCCTTGAAACAGGAATGAGCTCAGTAGAGATGATAACGACAAATCAATAACATTGTTATTTAGATCCCTACACCATGTATTTCTATTACAAGCCAAGAATATAATCTTCTAGGTCACAAGATAACGAAGATGCAATACACTGCCTGAATGCCAGACCTTGTACTGAAATTTGAGTAGAAACAATAAAAAAAAAAATAATCTTAGAAACACTTGATTGTTGCCCCATTTGGAGGTTTGAATAGCAAAAAAGCAGCAGAAGCATTCACCTGGGAGTAAACAAGTTGTGTATGCAATCGATACTTTTCCTAATACGCAGGCATGGATATTGAAAGAGGAAAATTTGACACCCATTTTATCAATTAAACAATACGTTAGTTAAGGTATAACACTTACAAAATCAACTGTGACTGGAAATGAAGGCCAGAGACAAAAAGAACAACCACACAGGCAGAGACAGAAGTCTTCCTGAAGTAGACAGGTAAGCTGCTGATTTGATTATATTCTCCAGACAGCAACCAGAACTATCTTGCTGAGATATGGTGTTGAGGGATACCACTCCAGACAGCCATTATCAAATGAACACCATAACCTTTCAAATACAGAGCCCTACCTACATAGAGTATAATCCAAAAGCAAAAGCGAGACTACCAGCCTCTCTCATCTGCAATATCCTTTTGCATCTGCAGTCTAAATTACATTGGCTTTTGCTTTACAAGCTTATCACATTGTGAATTCATGTTTAATTTGATGTCCAGCGTCCCCCTACAGAGTAACACCATGCACAAAAGCAGTACTGTTGAAAAACTGCATGACAAGAAATCTATTTGGCTTCACTCTGAATATTACACCTAATTTTTAGTAAATTCACCTGAGAGATATTGACATATTTCAAAGCAAAAAAGAAACCGGGGTCCTCTATTTTCACAAGAAATAAGGAATGGTCTTGCAAGCTAAATATGTGAAACTTAGTTTTGCCTTAAGTAATGGAACACGTGGTAGAAGTTTATAAATATTTGAAAGGAGATTGTATTAAAGAGTGAAGGAATTATTGGGGATAATACACATGGGAACGTATCTGGGAGTGAAAGCTGGAAAGAGAAAGGACAGGAGATTTTAAATTCTGCACTGTAATTTCCACACATTTCTGCACAAAATTCTCCACTTTTGACTGGATTATGCAGAAGAAATGCAGTAGAGGGAACACTTTAATAAGAATTTATATACATATATTTATATACCATTATGTATTAATATATTTCTACATACAGTTGTTTATATATATATATTACATTAGAAAACAACCACGTATTGGTGATCCACTGATGACAAAAATGAAGAAAAACAGAGGTATTATCAAACAGTTAATTAGCTACCCCTTTTATTCAGAACCATGCTGACCTGCTAGCAAGTCCCCAACTCCCAGTTGGTATAAAATAAAAATCAGAAGATATGTAATGATTGCTTCAGGATGGGAACATTACATAGGATGAAGAAAATGAGCAACACAACAGCACACCATTCTAACAAGGAAATCCCCAAAGGGAAAGTCCTCTGCTGCCCATCAAGGAAATTCACTTCTGGAACACAGAGTAAGGTCAGCACATGGGAACAGCTTTGCCTTTTACATACACATAAGCAGCAGCATAAGCATACTGGGAGGAATGCTGCTTTGTTCTAGCCAGCTCTGAATTATTAAAGCTATCATGTTTTCTTCCACAGGGTGGCTAGTTCTTTATTAGCATCAGGGTGGTTAGCATTAACTCAGCTAAAATAAGAAGGAATTCAAGCATCAGCATAACGTTCGTTATACTGGTAACCTAATTTAATAGTTGAACAAACATGTCAGAGAACTATGTGTCTCATTATATAAGTAAAGCAAATATATAATACTGGCAGGCCATCATACCTGCTACACCAAACTCTCTACAATAAAATAGAAACCAAAACAATACAAAAAGATACTTACTAGTTGGGTATATACACTTGTTTTAGTTTGCTTTCTGCTTCTGCTGCTTTCAATCGTTTCTTTAAAAAGAAAAGAAGAACAAAGAAAGTTAAAATAAAAATAAAATAAGCAATATTTTTATAGGAATATTACTTGACTTGAGGTAAAACTTCAAGTACTTATTAAGGTACAATGAAGTTCTCCTTTCACTGAGCAGCTACCACAAAACCTGCTTCCAACAAGAAAGCATCCTCTGAAAACAATTGCGAACATCAGATGACTTTGTACATGGCTTTTCAAAAAGTCAAAGAGATGACAATCTACTGCTTATAAGGACAAACTTTTAATTCCCATTCACTTCAATACATATTCATGCATTGTTCCTGCCACAACCTCCCTTTTTTTTTTACCTGCAGAGGAAAACCTGACATATCAGTCTATGTTTGTTCTCCATGACAACATTCACCAGCTGGACAATAACAGGTATAGTAATGCACCCTCTCCATCACATCTACTCAACAGCTGAATCATTTCAAGGAAGACTTTTTTTGTTGATAGTCGTCACTTTTGAAGACCAAGTGACACAGGAGATCTTCTTTAAAAAAGGCCCCTAATGAAAACCAACACTGCCAGGACATTAAGGAACATTAACACAGATGTGTTTACAGGAAACACATATGAGTAGAGTTTCAGAGCATGGGGACACAGTACACACCATTTGTCTCCTTCTGTGGCCCTACTTCAGTAAAACCATCCATTAACTTCTGTCTACATTTCTGTAGTAATGGATCAGAGGACCTTTTCAATGGGATGTATGGAGGAAATTCCCCTAGAATGGCTCTGCTCCTTTCTTTCATTTAGCTACAGCTGTGAACTTGCCAATAGCCCACAAGAACATGTCAGAGGTGTGCAGTTAGCATAAGCTTTACTAACTGGCAAGAATCCCTTTTATAACTCAAACCTTCACACCATTTAAAAAGAGAGACATTCTAAGGCTCAAGTTTTCTCTTTATTACATAACCTAAATTAATTTAGTGTGAACTTCTGGAGGCCTCTAGTCTGACCTCCTGCTCAAAGCCAGGGTCATGGTCTTCAACATCCCTGCTGGTAACACCAGTCTGCATAAACCCGCAACGTTTTCCAGACAAACCAGCAGCATGGTGATATTCTAGACAAACAGGTTAACCTAACATTTTCTATGCAGCAGCCTTGAGGTACAGTCTAGGAAAATAATTGAAAGCTAAATTCAGTATCTTCACAGAAACAGAAAGCACCAGAAAAAGGTAATAAAATTGAAGAGCGTGTCACTGAGGAACTGGACAAACATTTTTACAGGGTCACAATCAACACACAGAAACAACAAATTAAAAGTTTCCCATAAGCATAAAGCTTGCTCTGATCAGAAGGACAGGCTTAAGCAATGGTTTTCCATTGGATAGTCTGTCAGTTTCTCGCCAAAGCTCTCTACACTCGTTAAGAATTCCCTTCTTTCCTTCTCCTGCAAATAAAAGTCAACCTATCTTAGACATCAAAGAATGAACTTTTCAGAGAAAAGAACAAGGACTGAAAAAGCAGAACTTCTGAAAGTTATCCTGATACTATGGGTACACCTTCACAGTGCTGCAGTCAAAAGCTGACTTCTTTCTGCTGGTGTAGGCAAGTTTCCCAGATCCTGATGAATCCTACAGACTTGGAGGAATCAATAATACAGGTTTTGCTGGCAACTGGTGATGGAACTAAAAAGGTCCTCCCTTTGAATACAAGCCACAATTCAAAGTCAAACATTTTCAAACCACCCTACCAACGTCATTTTTATGTAAGAAACCAAAGCATCCAATGATGCTTCAAAAAGTGCTATGACTGTGGCTTTCCAAACAGCATCAGAATTCCTCCTCAACTTTGCAGAAAGACACCACCCAAAAAAAAGTCACTCTTCGACAAAATGCATGCTCACATGCCTTTCTGCTCAAGACCTGGAGGCTGTTCCACCCACAGGCTGAACTGGAAAACAGGCAGTCTTTCCCCAGGCACAGATTACCAGGGCAGTTATGTCAACAGATGAACAGCCACAGAGCTCACCATCTCCCCAAGGAAGTCCAATATAGATTCATAGAATGGTTAGTGTTGGAAAGGACCTTTAGATCATCTGCCATGGGGAGGGATGCCTCACACTAGACCATGTCACCCAAGGCTCTGTCCAACCTGGCCTTGAACACTGCCAGAGGTGGAGCATTTATCACTTCCTTGGGCAACCTGTTTCAGTGCCTCACCACCCTCACAGTAAAGAACTTCTTCCTTATATCTAACCTAAGCTTCCCCTGTTTAAGTTTAAACCCATTACCCCTTGTCCTACTGCTACAGTCACTGACGAAGAGTCCCTCCCCAGCATCCTTATAGGCCCCCTTCAGATACTGGAAGGCTGCTATGAGGTCTCCACGCAGTCTTCTCTTCTCCAGGCTGAACAGCCCCAACTTTCTCAGCCTGTCTTCATAAGGGAGGTGCTCCAGCCCTCTAATCATCCTCGTGGCCTTCCTCTGGACTTGCTCCAACAGCTCCATGTCCTTTTTATGTTGAGGACACCAGAACTGTACACAGTACCCCAAGTGGGGTCTCACAAGAGCAAAAGTAGAGGAGCAGCATCACCTCTTTCAACCTGCTGGTCACACTCCTTTTGATGCACCCCAGTATACTGCATCAGATACTGATAAACATCAGATACTGATAAACAGCTTAAAATACTGCTTGATGAATCTTGCGTAAGGACAGTATTTCCCTGAGACCTAAGCAGGAAATTCAGGGAACTTCTACTGGTACAGAACTGCTTGGGTTATTTTCTACTAGATGTCTAGATTGAGTGGGGGGGAGAGGGGGGAAAAGCTGCCGTTTGCTTGACAAAAGCTCCCAAGGGGACTATCTAGACTCATTATGACAGTATTGGAAATCTATGAATGCAAAAGCTTCATGCAAGCACAAAGTATTACCAGCAGCTGAAATGTTCTACTATCCACAATGTAAAGACATTTGCCTTGGAGCCATCCTTAATTTAGGGCATTGAGCAACATTTTAGTTAACTGGTGATGAATGTTAACCTCACACCACAGATCTTTGTGATTGAAGATCATGGTGCAAACTCTGAGCTAACAACTGCCATAAGTCACCTGGACCTAGCAACACCCTGCTCTCCTACAGCTGCCTGGGGATCAGCACAGAGCATGACATACAGCATATGCCTTTATTACAAACTAGTATACCAGGAAAATTGAAGGTTTTCAGAAGGTACCACAATGGACTGGATAAGAAGAGGTTTTGCACTACATACCTACTGTTGTGGGCATTCAATAGACCAGATATGATGAGTTTCGTATTTTCTGACAGTGACTGATACCAGAAGGTACAAAAGAAAGGTGCCTGAAATGTACTCATGCACAATTTCAGCATAATCCCTTCACAGAGAAAGAGCTTTGTTAGGTTCTTGGCCAGTTATTAATTGATTTATGCTTGAAATGTATTTACACTATAAATTCTTAATGTTGTCTGATGTAGTTATGAATGTCTTCATCCACAAAAAAAGCCAAGAACATTTGCAACTTTTCCCTAGTAGTATGGCTTAAATGAAATCTGTTGTCTTTGAGTTATTTATATATCTTAAGTATAACCTCTTATTTACCTCATCATATTTCCCCCATCTGTAAAAAGGAGATACTACCAACTTGTCTATCCCACAGGGGCCGAAGCATTAAAATAGTAAAGCACTGTACATTGGAGTTAGTACAAACATCTGTCCTTTATACATCCTCTCCCTAGATTTGATCTCTTTCATTCTACCCGCTAAGCTTGTCTGTGGTCATTTTAGAAAGAGTGAACATTTATAAAGAGGAAATAACAGAAGAAATACAGGAATGCAACAGATATTTCAAGGTCCACAAACACAAAAGTTGGGTTGGTAGACAGAACAGGGACACCTCAAACATTCTTAAACGTTAAGCCTTTATGATAGGGAAGATCAATTTCATTTTCTGGATTTAGAGGAGAAATTTCACAGTTTATTCTTTTCAAAACTCTGAATATACAAGTGCTGCTGGGGAGCAGGGGAGATGGAATAGAAAAGGTAGCTACTCCATGATGCATTTGAAAGAAGTGTTTCCAGCTGCTTGCGCTCCAGCAACACATCTGAGCACTGATGTGTGGTACCTAAAGTCTCTGTTTCTTGCTTGGCAAAACTGCCACAGTTCCAATGTTACGGTAGGCTTAAGAGGAGGCGTTTGGGGATAAAATGCACTATGTATGTGGAAAACCATTTCTTTGATGTTGTTTCTACTTCGCTAGCACACGGAACTTTATGAAGGCTAGTACATTAAGATGTCACTCTCGGCTCCTGCCTAGGTACAAAGGCAGCTTGCTTCCCTTAATAAAGATATTTTCTATCCGCACCAAGATTTACCCAGACCTCCCTCCTTTATTTAAGCTCCCTACTCATGTAGTCAAATATAAGGGCACTTACACTTTTTTCAGTATCTTCTCAACGCTATACATACTTAAAACTAGTTGTCTATTTCTTGGACTTTTCCAGTGGCCCTTCCACGTAAGTAATAAAACAGCAGAGACCACGATATTTGATTCTTTCCCTCAAGTTATATGCTCTTCAAGCACAAATAAAAATGCAAAAAGTAAACGAAAGCCTTTAATTCCGTAAAAGCATATGACTAATTTAGTCATCTGCCACTGCTAACTGCCATGTCTCAAGCTCTTCTCGACTGCATCTCAACAGTTGTAGTTATGTTTTAAAGCTTTCAGAACTTCCCCTCATGATATGAAAACAGTAGAAGAATTTAAAGATCTGGGTGCAGAGGAAGGAGGGAAGGGAAATCAAAAATCACCCTGGAATTCACAACTATGTAAGAATTCAACTTTTACTTTGGATGAAAATGCAGGCATACACAAACATCACATCAACTCTGAAAGAGTTTTTACATCTCTGAGGGAAGTCCCCAAACAGCAGTTACTCAGTTGATGCCACTTCAAACCCTTCTGAATCAGAAATATATACTCTTGTGAACTGACTCAGGAAATCTGTCTCAAGAAAAGGATGAATTCAAAGGAGACACAGGATACTGAATTTGGAATGCATCTCCTGTTTTCTTCAAGAGAACTCTGAAAGGGTGTCTTTGACAGGACAACTCTTGGGATCACTTTGGACAGACATTCAGGAGCCTGCATCAGACCACAAATTCAGAGTTGACATTGCAGTAGAATTAATCCTTCCAGCAGTTCTGTTCTTGGAGGGTCAGTGCATCTCTTGATATGACTGAACTCCTAATTACCTTGGGTAACCTTCAAAAATGGGGTATAGCTGAAGCCAAATAAAAATTACTGGATAAGAGATCCAAGAGCATGCTCCAAAATGCTCAATCACAGTATCTTACTCACAAGACAGGGAAGTGCTGTATTAAGCCTTTTGATCTTAGGTATACCAACATACGTGTACCTTATTGTCCCGAGAAAAGGTCTTCTGTTGAAGTCAACTAAAAATTTAGGTTCCTCAATGGCAAGAAACAGATGGATTCTGCTTCACGATTATGACAATGCTTACTCAGTCCAAGAAAATCTCAAAAGAAATACAGAAGGATGTAAGCAGTTCCCAACTAACTGTTTTTCATCAAAGCAGGCAATTGGCTGATGACAACAGAATTCTTTATTATGTTGTGTAACTCTGAGAAACAAGACAGTATAAATGGATGTTTTTATGTTAATTCAGCCAAAGATTCTATGAGCAATGGAATGAGCAAGTTACCAATATTTTTTTAAAGACAATAGCATATAGCCTTGGAATATAATTTAATCATCCTCCTAGAAGGAGGGCAAGTCAAAGTGAAGCAATTTTGGATACACACTTTTCATATCCTTACTTAGCATATTCATGTACAAAAATGCTGTTAGCCCTAGAATCATTTTGTGGTATTAGAGTCACTAAAGAATCTACACAGACAAAACACTATGAAGAAACAGATGGAAAAAGTGGTGAGGGATGTGCTTTGCCAAAGACTCTGCACACATCAAGTAAAATATAAATGTAATACACCATTAATTCAACTACAACTTCCTATGCTTTCTTTGTGGTTATATATAGATTGCTCTCCCAGGCTTTTTATAAATATTTAATAGTATTATTTGCTTGTACAAGCTGGGAATTTGAGACGAGGTCTCCAGCTCAGTTTAGACTTAACTGATGTGATATCTCTGTACTGCAATTTCTACCTGTTTGGCTTATACTCATACTGTCCCCTAAGTGCAGAGCCTCTAAATGGAAGTTTTCCTCAAATCCCACTCCCTGGGATGCTACTGGGCAGAACATGTAAGGTACAGTACAACCATGACAAAAACCCCACTGCATAGGAATATTACAAAATAGTAGAGAAACTGTGGGTTTGTTGGGTTTTTAATTGCTGCAAGAACAAATAATCAAAGTTGTTCATGCAACTATTCCCTCTGCAACTTTGTCTATGTAGAAGAAAGTTAAAGCAAGTGGAAATAGCAAAAGAATTTAACCACGTCCTAATCAAGGCAGTTTCTCCAGTTGTTTTGCCTTCCCAGCACACAACTTTTCTCACTTTTTCTGATACCTACCATATTGCTAGATGAATTTTTATGATTCAGTGAGGTGAGATAAAATATGGAGGAAAGAAGATAAATGGATTCTTCTCAGTGCAAATATTGAATGTAGGACAAGCTGAGTACATCTCCTAAACAGCTGTAGTCACAGAATGTAGTAGCACTCACTATATCAACAACACACACAGTTTGATGGTGAAGGAAAGACCATGACCTCATTTCTCCAGCACATTTTTCCCCACCATGCCAGCTTCCATCACCATCCCACTATTTCACCACCCATTCTTTTACTGGAAGCAGAAGTTTACATCGAAGAATGAAATTGCAGAAATACTGGAATGAGGATGCCATTAATAAAAAATACAAAATTGATGCAAAAAAGAGTTCTCACTTGTCCTGAGGATCCCTCTGTAATTTAAACAGTGTTCCAATCAGAAAGGAAAAGGTAAAAATCACACTGCAAACCAAGGTGCCCAAACATAGCACATACCAAATACTGGTCAATACCTCAGGCATCTTCTCTTCATCATAGGCTGAGCTTCCAAATAAGCAAGTTAAGGCAGGACATTTTTGTAATTCCACTTTTTCTAATACTTCAAATAGATGCTTAAACATAAGGCTGATAATTATAATGAAAAATCCATTATATATTTCTCCCTTCTTTTAATTAATTTTTCCATTAAATATTATAAGTAGTTTTCAGCATCTAATAGTCTGCAACATTTTGCATGCTGCTTGCACTGTGCTTTCTTTAAGAAACCAAGCAGCCTTCATATTTAAACAAGTAGAGATAAAACACTAGTCAAAGTTGATTCTCAAGTATAACAAGTCTGGGAATTTGAGCCATCAATGCTTCCCAGGCAAACACTTTACTTGGAGTGCTTACATGGGGGAGCCTCCGTGGCATCTGAATCAGAGTCATAGGCAGGCAGAGATGGAGAATTAGCATGGGTGCCTGTTGTACAGCACTGCCCACCCCCTAAGAAGTCAAAACTGAAGTTAATGCTCATCTTGAACTCTATGGGCAGAAATTAACCGTATTCCTTTCCTTAAACTGCTGAATTCCTAACCTGACATTTGAAAGCTCCACACAAAAGAAGTGGAAGCAAACATTAAAAGAAAGCATAAATGCCAGTGCTACATGTTTGCATCCACACAATGGCTGATGAGTTTAGTGACAAAAGAGATTGTTTGGTGCTTCAGATTGCTACAGAACCCACCTATTGGAAAGGCTGAACCCCAAGAGAAAGAATAAAACAACGATGCTTGGTTTCAAAGGCAAGAAAAATATCTTCCATTAGAGAGATGATTCTGACTCTCTTACCTGCTGATGTAGTTTTCCACATATAGTAATATTCTATTATGCTTGTTAAGGACTTCCATGGGAGCTAAGGACATAAAGAAAAAGCAGCAGTCATTGCAGGGAACTGGCACACAGCCTCACTGAAATTCACATGATTCCTTTGACAGTTTCTAGCAGAGTCTTGCAACTACTAACCCTCCTAACAAAAAAAGACAGCCTTAATCTCCTAAGGGCATTAGATGCACATGGGACCCATGTTAAATGAAATGCTTTTTCAAAAGATAGTGGTTTCAGTGTAGAAGTGGAGCAGGTTACAGGTAAATCTTCATGCTGCATTGACTCCACAGTAAACAGTTCAAGAGGCACAATGTGGAAGGAAACCTACTGGCTCAGACTCTCTCAAAGCAGCAAAGACTCGAGCAAGAGTCACAACTACACCATCACAGTTCTGATTCTGCTTGGCTTCTATGGAGTTGGCCCATCAAAAAACCCCAGTAATAGCTACTAACAAAATTGTGCCCTGCCAGCTCTGTTGTCTGTGTTAGAAGCACAAGGATTTCAGCA
>NW_009926206.1:49612-59223 GCF_000696875.1 Nestor notabilis
AAGTCCCTCTATCTAAAGGATTAGAGTGTGGGACAAGAAACACTAAAACACTAAAACTAAACAAGTAGTTTTAGTTCCAGACGACTCAAACAGCAATACAGTGAAACTTGGCTCTCCTTACTGTGCTCCATTCAATCTGCAGGCTGAGCACCTACGGTAGAGCTTTGGCCAAACTGCAGAACACTTCCCTTGGATGCCCAAGATTCCTTCTCAAACTACCAAAAGGCCCTTTCTGAAATCTCATTATAAAAGTGACTAAATTTTCATGTTTCAGAAGGCCCAGTACTTATTCTCCTTCAAACACAAATTAATCTACAGCAGCTAGGCTGTCACAACACTTTCCTAAATCCTCCCTCAGCTGTAGTGGAGCAGATGATTTTAAATTAATGTCTCTAAAGGAAAAGCTATCATACGTGATTTGAAATTCTGACTGTATAACAGGCTGTCATCAGTATGAGGTCTGCCTTTCCCCAATATACAGCAAGACACATGCTCCAGTTCAAAGCCCTCTACTTCAACATGAAGAAAACCAACACAATTTAGACAAGCTGTAAACCAGCTCTGTCACTGATTAGAACCGGTCACCACATGGGTCCTCATTTTATATACTTACAAAATCTTGCTGAATGTCAGTGAAATCTTTTCCATATTTTTCTAGTGCTTCCTCAAAGAGGTTTGCCTCTGAAGCAGACCACTCCTCCATCTCATCTCTGCACAGGACTGGCCCACCTTGTGGCACAAGCGCAGAGATTGCCTTGGAAATGTCATAGACATTTTTGTGCAAAGTGTCCATAGCATGGAACTACATAGTTGTAAAAGAGAAAGATAAACGTCAGGGCAAGCATCTAGGGGGAAAAATGCTCAATGGTGAAACAACAACAACAAAAATTCTGCACCAGGATTTGAGGGTGCATTGTTCTGTACCTAATACAAAGTCAGTAAAAACTTATTCCAACCTCAGACTCCCTGTAATTGTCAGCATACAAGTCTAATGTTCACTAAGAACAGTGGGGTTTGTGGCATATCAGTAATTCCTACTTAGCTACTACTCACCAGCATCACCACTGTAGCACTACAGTTAAGAAAATATACAGGATAGAGACCCATTCACCCCAGGACTGAGCAGCCCTGTTAGGTACTACACACACATGTGAAATGAAGATAGAGGTCCAAGGGCATATTATTGTCAAATAATCCACAAAAACTGCATATAAGAAAAATATTTAAGGGCAACAGCATAGGCATAAAGTCCCCTCAATGGCCAGAAATCCCCAGAAGATTCAAGTCAAGTCGCACATCACAGCTGAGTAGGAAAAAAGAATTGCTCCCAGGGAGCAATTACTCCTCAGAAAGCTGAGCTATGACTGTCTGCAACTTGTGATTTACAAGGGCTGAGAACATGTTGCGAGGGAGAAATTGGTATTAGTAAATGAAATTTTGGCTTTATTTCCTGATTTCTGCAGCTTTAATCAGGATGTTTTTTGCCTTTCATCATATCAGTTTTGTGCATGTGCATAACTGATCTGCAGTGCTCTATCCTAGAATTTATTCTATATATGATTTCACATTATTCCAGTTATGAGGTGAGGCGTTGATAACAGTTCTCTGGAGACTTAATAAATTTTATTCAAATTTTCATTAAACTAGCATAGAAGTTCAAGTTTTTCCTTTCCTGTATCTACTCAGAATAATTTAGGATTATAAAATATTAACAATGTCACCACTCCACACGTACTCTAAAATAGAGCTTGTTGAAGAGAAGAACTGGATCAACTGAAATTTCTTATCTGACCACAAGCTCTTCCCCCAGACAATCTTGCCCAAGGATGCCAGTGACAGTCTGTTGTTAGGGAAGTGATGAGGAGTGGCTTCTGGCATTATAACATTGCAGACAGACAGATACTTATTTGCATGCTTCTCAGGAGAGCTATTAAGCCCATGCAAGAGATGGGCTCTGAAGCATGTCATCAGAACATTTTAATAAAACAAAACAAAAATATAGCTCATAGACTTATCCATGATGGATCATAGGAGGCATGAGGCCAGAAAAAGTTCATATGTAAATAAAGGGTTCCTTTACAAAGACAGGATCTGCTTCACAGCAGGCCACAATTACAATTCATCTGCCCCTCTTTTTGCAAACTGTTATTGCTGAGGTGAGTATTTTGCATTTCTCAAAAACTTAACAGTCCTCTTAAAAAAACCCTAACTTACCAGTGTGATGTCCCTAGAGGCTGCTGCAGCACTCATGTGCAAACTTGGCTGTCTGACAGAACTACTGCAATCTAGTGCTCGAGCAAACGTACCAACAGACCTGAAAGAAATTAAACGGAGCATTAACTTTAATGCAAAACAAGCAAAAATATAAACACCCAACCAACACTTCTTGACATCAGCAGATTCCATTTCTCACTAACAAGATTACATGGTTTGGCACTAGTTCTGAGCCAGCAACTGTTTTCTTCAGATGTGGTTTGTTATTACGAACACTCAGCCTGTATGACCAAAGAGGTTTAGGCTTAGACGAGGAAACAGTGAAAGACTCAAGGATCACAAATGGGGAGTTTTGAAGTACTCTTTTATGCCTTATCTCTCAACAGACTTAAGCTTTAACAGAAACTCAGCAGAAGCAAGCTTTATGAATGTCAAAGTCTCTTGCACAAAAGCAAGACTAGTGCTGCGTTGTCCAAAGGTACAGAGACAAATGCCAAGACCAGACAGAAAAAATGCAGTAACACAAGCTTTTTCCTAAAAGTTTCCATAAAGTTAAACATAAATAATTAAATAAAATCTTTATTTTTCAACTTAATATTGAATAACATATATTATATAGCTGGCATAAGAATACAGCAATTCTCAAACACTTCCCAGTGCCAGCCATTCCTGCATCTGAGGTCACAATTCCCATGCTCTTCATTTTATTCCTAAAGAAATTAAGTTGGAGAAACCTTCAACAGGAAAATCAGCTCCAGCAATTCCTACTCTCTTTGCTGCTTGCTACACCACATGGGTCCTGCACAGTGAATTTGAGCTGAATTCCTCTGATCAACTACAACAAAAAGCAGATGGGTTGGGTTTTCTTCTCCACTTTTATCGCTTCCCCAAACTAGTTGAGCACACAGAGGAACAAACAAATGCTGAGCAACACAGGAGCAGGAAAGGTAAATACTTAAGCACTAGTTGTCATCAAATATCTAAGTTGGGCCAAAATAGAAACCAGACTCTCCCACTCAGGTTTCTGCGGAGATTCACACTTCGCCCTCTCCCCGGCCTCCCAGTCACTATCCCCATCCTGCTTCACAACGTCCCTACCCCCAGCTTTAGCTGAACTGATACTTTTTGTGTGTGTCAGTGGCATCTTATTATAAACTGGATCACTTTGCTGATTCTGGGTAGAAGCAATTTTTATACTGATCTCCTTAGTGACCCTCATTATAGCACGCATCTTCAAGCTGCTGTATCAGCAAACCCAGCGGGCAGCAGTCAACAGCGAGAAAGAACCACTAAAAGCAGCCTCACCACTGAAGCCTACACACAGTGGAAACCCCCATCACAAAGCAGCTCTACAGTCACTCTAAACCAATCCACCTGAAAACCCTCATCCACCAGGGTACTTCTACCCTCTCACTTCCTGCTGGGTCTTCCCCACACTAACAGAGCACTGTGTGGCTCAGTGGCAATTTAAATCAGTCCTGCTGCAAATTAACCCAGAAAACAAAGATCTTAGCATTTTGGTGGTGTCCTGTATTCCACTTGATTAGAAGCCAACTGGGAAGCCACAGCCTTGTCAAGAAGGGCCCCTTAAGAAGCAGGAATACCCTTTGCTGGAGATATTCCAGCTCTCCCCATCATTCCTCCATCTGTTTGTTCCACACTGCTCATGGAGATGATCCTCCCGCCATTTTCATCCATTTCCCTATGTCCACCTGATCAAGTAGAATTAATCTGTTGCAGATAAATCACTTAGTTCAGCCAGTTTGACTTTACTGTTGGCACAGGTCAAGGGAAACAGCAATATATCATGTAAGCAGCACAGTAAAACTTCCAAGAGCCTAAATTTTATGGTGATTACTTAGTTTAGCCAGAACACTGTAAACTTTATGAACCTTAAAACAGTCTACACAACAAAAAGCCCATATTTAACCAATGACAAAAATGTATTAATGGATTCTGAACTGTGAGATTTTCTTCAGTGTGGACTGTAGCTGAATTTTAATTTTAACCAGCCTGGTTTCATTCTTGGCTCCCTGTTACTGGACTCACACACAAGGCCCAAGCAGCCACACAAAGGTTTTTAAGTGCTGCAACTCAGATTAACCTTTTTTTTTTTTTTTTTTCCAAATTTTGGCCAAAGTTCATCATAATGATAAGTTTAACCTTCAAAGTACACAGAAGAATTGATGTGGGTGTGTATTTCTGAGTATACACATACTTTTCGTCTTGAGTTCTTAGAACACTGCATTTTACCAGCTCCTTCATTTACATCAATTCCTTTTTAGTTTTTCTCAGCATTTCCCTGAGCTTGTATCATTCAACATGTTGAACACATGTACTGCTATTTGACACAAACATACCCTCATTGCATTGTCCAGCAGCTTCAGCCAGAACTGGAGAGCTCTGTAAGGCAGACTGTTACACACAAGGTCTACTGCTGCCTCTCTAGTGAGCACCCCATCGACTTACCCCACACACCAGGCACAGCAATGCCACACTTGGGAAAGTTCAGGAGAAATTTCAAAAGCCTGGTAACTCAAGAAGGGAAAAAACAAGAACCAAAAGGTGGACAGAACTATGGCCCAATTTAAGAGAGTATCTGAAATACAGGTTTAACTCTGTTTTCCAGGGCTAAAGCCCTTGGCTGAAGCAGGCAGCCCTGCAAGTCAGAGTCCTCATCTATCAGAGAGAACAGCCAATGAGCAGAACAATCAAGACTAGCGAACGAGATACTTCTAGCAGCTTGTAACTTCACACATCCCTTTCCTAACCATATCCAGTAACTTGCTCCACTGACTAGAACCAGCAAAAAGGACCAATTATCCATCTACACATACCACTTTCCTCCCATGCAGACCTACAAACTTAGCTGCAAGACACAAAATTTGGAGAGTGCTACCTTTTTTTTTTTTTTCCTCCCCTCCCCAAATTATTCAGTCACCAACTTTTAGAAGAGCTGAAAATTCAGTACTGGCTTCTGTTCATATAAATGCATAGCAATGAAAAAGCTCAAGAACATTTTTAAAAGGAAAAGCTGATCAACAAAGATTGCTTTGGGCTTAAATGAAAGCACACATTTCACCATCTGTAGAGATTTGCAGGGTTGTACTTTACTGTACCTACCTATTGGAATCTAAGCATTAGAAAGCATCCATGCTCCATCAAAAACACTTTACCAGGCTTCTTAGCAAACTATTAACACATGTTAAAATGTCACTAGATTTGAAAAAGGGAGAAAACGGACAGAGTAATAAACTGTCAAGAATCTATTTCACTAAGCCTTCTGCATGTTGGCTCAAGTATTTGAAAAACCTCACCAAGTACAGGAGAGTTTTTACATGCCATGTGCTATTCTTTTATGGAAGTGATTAAGTTGTAAATTTGAGTAGCCATGCAATTCCCAGGAAGGCATGTAAATGTCCATCATTTCAAAATGGATCAAGTAAATAAAGCAATTGAAACCAGCATAAGGAACATAAAAAGTGCTTGAAAGAGTTATTAACATTTACTTATTGAAAGGAGAGGTAAAATGCTCTTACCGTGCTACCACCAGAAACTGGTCTATCTGCTTGTCTACTAGCGGGTTAAAGGCTTCCCAAACTTTTGTTTCAAGTTTTGACTGATCTCTTCCATCATCTTCACCTGTTGAAAAGCAAATCAGAAATGCTTGGTATGGCTGTTTTAAAACAGAAGGACTTTCTAGATTTTTTTTTTCCTCACGGTAATTTAACTGCTGACCCGTTTCAGTTACTCTGCTTCAACCAGCCACTGTAAAAATTTCATTCATTTATTTGCAATGACAACTTCAGTTTGACAGGCACACCACCACACCTCATCTGCATCAGACAATCAGATTTTCAAGCACTGGTTTAAAGGATGTGTGTAATGGGAAACAGAATACATCCTTCTCCTGATTAGACAGTCTCTCTTCTGCCCCTCTGCTCAGCCACTCTTTCTCCTGTATCTTGCAGCAGCTCTAGGACACACTCTCAGCTGCTCTGAGCAGGCAAAGAGTAGCTGGTTTTCAGCTTGCATCAGTTGCTAAGGGGGAAATCATGGCATCAACTTTCATTTTTATATTCCTGACTCTGCACAAACCAAAACATACTGGAAAAATACAGGAGCTACTGAGACTTCTTTTCTTTTTTCTGATCCCTTTAAAACATCTGGAGAGTATCTTTCTCTGAAGGCTGTGTTGCCCTGCTGAGGGAAGAGAATGCCTTTTAAGTTAGGTCATCCTCACTTAGGAGGCTTGCCCAGCTGCTGAATAAATACCAGTTCCACAGGCAAGTTAAACAAGAGTCCTGACCCATTTGTTTGCCTGTTCTAACATGAGCCTAACAGTATCAGCAAAGCTCCTAAGCAAAGACTGAAGCATCTCATTGCTTTCACATCTCTTTCCATACACTCAGGAGAATGTCTTTCCAACATTGGCCACAACTCCTATTCTCTTAGGAAAAGCATCCCAACAGACCTTTCCCCATGCATTACATGGGTCTCAGAAAGGATCCATTAGACACCAATATTCCCCATCCCTCTCAGTTTCTCCACCCACTTTTGGATCTGTATGGTAGTACAATGACAAATCTAAAGTTAGTTACTACTTGGTAATTAGTTACTACTACTACTTCCTCTTCCTTGGGCCAGGGTCCTCGTGATCTTACTGCTCAGTGGCACAGTGGGAGCAGGCTAAGGTCTCAGAACAAATTCAGGCCAGCAAATTCTTCCTCCTGCCTGTTCTGCAGGTGAGAAGTCTAGGCTGGCAGCCAACCCTAGGGATGGGGAGAGAGAGGGCTCTGAAGAAAAGGCACCCAGCAGTAATGGGCAAATTGATGAGGTGAGACAGCATTTAACTGGCAGTAATTTGGGAGGGGCTCTTACAGGGAAGTGAGGCTTGATTAAAAACACAAAAGGCTTTATAGATGCAATGGAAATTTGCGTTTCCCATGGAAATTCTGAAAGCTCTTAATAAAAGAGTACAAGCTCTGAGAGAGCAAATTAATTCAATTTGTTTCAGCAATTTTTATGATTTGGCCAAAAGCCCACTTAAAGACCGGTTTGAGACATAACTAGTTGTGCTTAGTGGGCAACAGCTTCAGTCACCAACAAACCAGGCCATCGCTGTACACATGACCTGGCTGTGGAAACCTCCACCTCCCACACCTCTGCAGGCTGCATATATAGAAGTGGCCACATTCAACATTCAACAATTGAAATAAATTATGAAAATTACCCTCTTTTAGTAAGTCTGTTATATCTGCCTGGTATCTGTTTCCAACTCGAATCTCTCCTTTATCAGCAAGTAGGGTCTTTTGTTGAGGATCATATACTAGTGAATAAAAGAAGAAATCCTAAAAATAAAACAAGAGCAAAAAAAGTAAACAATATTATTAGCTTTTTACTTTCAGCTTTGAGTACATACTAGCAAGCTTTTACATTTTAAGTTTGATTATCTATATATAGATTTTAAAATTGGGTGAAGAAACAGTAAATGAACCACTGGTTTTAAAACCATACATTAAATGCTGCCACTTTCTTTTATATTGTAAGTGTAACAGCTCTCCCTCAAAACCAGCCATTCCCTTAATATACAGTCTTTGAAGCTGAACAAAGCTCCTCTTGCACAAATGAGGCTCAAAAGGGCCAGAGATAATTTTTAGTAATACCAGCTGTTTCAGAACACAAAATTGCACTTTCTCATATACCAAAATAGCAGGATGAGATGCTAGTGACTTATCCACACAAAAATATTAGTACAAGCTAAAGCATAACTTCAGAGTGTTACCAACAAAACACCCCATAGACAAAAAGCCCCAGACAACCTCTGTGGCCTCTGCTGGACTTGCTCCAGTGTGTCAATGTCTCTCTCATGCTGGAATGCCAAAAGCTGGATACAGCAGTCCAGAAGTGGTCTCAGAAGTGGTGAACTGAGGGGATGAAACTCTTCCCTCCATCTGCTCGCTACACTCCTGCTAAACCAGACCAGGATGTACTTGGCTTTCCCGGTCACAGGGATGCACTGCTGACCAACTTCTTGTCCACCCTCATCTAAGCTTAAATCACCATGTTTCCTTCAGCTCATTACTGGGAGAAGGACAGCAGATTTGGCAGCAGCAGTAACTAGCTGCAGGTGGCAATACATTAATTTGTTGCTTGTGTTTAAGCAGAGAAAAAAAAAGCTAAAAAAGTTGCTTGGCTTCTGTTACCTGGGTGTGTAAAATTAAAGCAAGAATTCATACCAGAACAAGAATGTCCTGACAGGGTGGAGAAAGAAAACAGCCAAAATTTTAACTACTTAAAGCTGCACAGTACAAGTAATTAAACTTTTCTGCATGGATAAGTACTCAACTGTAGCTATGGAGTGACATGCTGGAGACCAGGTATGCTCCATGAAAGTATAGTGGGGATATGGGGCAGGAAGAGAGCTCTGATAGGTATAAAAAAACCTTTCATAACCTCTATCCACAGCAACACTATCACCAGGAAAGAAAAGCGTTTCTGAAGAGAAACACTGGGTTACATGTTGCACCATTTTTCACGTATCAGGTTTCTGGCTCATTTTCCTTTTCCCCATATTTCTGTGTCAATAGCAAGCACCCTGTTAAAACACATCTCATTTCATGCTCACCTCATTTTCCCTTTCCCTATATTTGGTATGTGTCAACTGCATGCAATAAAAATGAGGACAAAACCAGCATGAGTTTCAAGCCCTGTTCATCTTCATGAAGAGGTGGCAAGGGAAAAGTCTCCCAATCTGTTACACAAAGCCCGAAAAAGGAAGAATCACTCTGAGTTTCCCCAGTAACATGGCAAAAATTCTGCAGGCTAGGGCTTCTAGGGTACATACTAGTTCTGTTCCCCAGCCCTGCACATTACACACATTAATGCAAGACTGATTATCACAGAGGTAAGGTTTCTCATGTTTTCTTTACATGTATAATGCATCCAGCATCCAATTACAGCATGTTACAATTACAGAGTGTTAAACATGGCAACTCTGTTTTCTGCTCCAATTTTAATAAAAATTATCATTTTTCTGGGCAGAGATCACCATCTTTGGAAGGGAGGAAAAAAGCCAGAAAAGAGCCAAGCAAGACAAACCTACTTTGCTACCTAAGAAAGCTACTGCATGAAAACATATCACCTGTGCAGCACAGCACAGGAGAGAAGACAGGAACTCACAGAAGTCTCCTCCAGTAGAAAACATGCCACTTTCCCATCATGAAAACATGAACTCCAAGGGCAAGAACAATCTCAAGTTATGTCACGATTAACAGGATAGAAGCTTGCAAAACACTGTTCAAACACCCAGACAAGTCAATTGGAAAAGTTGTCTGTGGTTGGGTTTGGGGTGGTGGGATTTGGTGGCATCCTACTCCCACAGGCACCAGGGTCAA
>NW_009926207.1:0-11806 GCF_000696875.1 Nestor notabilis
CGCCTCACGGCGCTGGAGCCCGGCGCAGCCCCGCACCTCTGCGAGAGCTCTGCGCGTCCTGCGCTCACCGAGGGGCGAGATCTTGGCCCTCACTGGTCAGGAATTCAGTCCTCAGAGAATACCCAGCCCATCTCTGAAACCTGCGCGCTTTTAAAAAGGCAGAAAGTCCCGTTTTGGAAACATTCCGACCTGCAGAAGCTTTTGATCTGTCTGCGTTTCACTGAGAAGGAATATTTCCAAACGTTACCACTTCACTGAAAGGGAATTCTCCAGCCAAATGAGGCACACTGCTCCTTACACTGTGCTCAGAGGCACTTGGCAGGAGCCCTCCAAGACCATGGCTTGCAGCAGGTCCCTTCGTGCTGGTCAGGGCTGACACAACCCCTAAGACCAGGAGGGAGCGGCACGGACAACTGGGGTCACCGTGTATGTCTGCATATCAGAGCGCAGGTTTCCTGCCCTCCACTCAGTTCCTTTTGCCTCCTGATCTTGGGTCTTCCCTCTGCAGAAGGCCCAAAAGGAATTCCCCTAGCTGAAGAGCTCCAGACCCAAGCAGAGGGTCCTTCTGGACTTCATATCAGCTATTCCTTCCTTCAGCTTCCTCTTTCAGTGCATTCCACCATCTTCATCGACCTCTAGCCCAAGGAAGTGCAGCGGAGAGGAAAACAGACACAGCAGAACCGCAGGCCAAGCTGGTGGTATTGCTGCTCAGCAGCGAGCTTGAGGAGACGCAGTGAACACCCAGCAGGCAGCTTGCCAATGCACGGAATTTCATTCTAATGATATTCTTAGGAAAAAATGTTACAGGAAAGAGCATTCCAACTGCAATACATTTGCTAAATAATGGATTCAGCTGTTCAAAGGGAAATTAAAAATAGCCACAGAATCAAAAAACAAAAAACCAATCCAGGAAGTAATGTGCAAATCAAAACAAAATGATCAGTAAACTACTGACATTGCACACAACCGCATGTTGACTGCCCTTACAAAATGTAGTTAAGTTCTTCCTTACAGCTCCTGAGACTGCAACTTACTTGGAGCACATACTGTGTCCTACTGCACGCACATTAAATCTCCTGCCACAGACAATGCCAGCTGTAGGTGCAATCAGCACAAATGAATCAACAAAGAAATTTCAAGTTCCCCACGCCATGAGGTAGGAACTGGAATGTACAAACTCTCCTTGATGGTTACTCAGTCCAAATCTCAATTCAATGTGAGATCCAGACTCCCTGTTGTTATCTATGTGGCTGTTCTAGTCTCCGCAGAACATTACAGAATGCTTTTACCATTTGTCAGTTTTTGTAAGTTTGCCTAAACATCTAAAAATAGTTAATAACAAGCTCTGCAATTTGAGAAACATGCCTTGAGGGTGCCCATAGAGAAGTGGCATGCACACTCTTGGCAAGCAAATACCACATTAATGCTAATACCACATTATGGGATTAAGTGAATTTAAATTAGGCTTCATTCTGTATGCGCACTGCCTTGTAAAGTCAAATTCAGTGCTTCTCCATAACTAGCCAAGAAACACTCATCTACGATGTGTCAGAAACAATTGTTCCAGGAACAAGTTGTCTCCACATAGCTCAGTTATTTTCATGGCCTAGCTTGCCATGGACTGTAATTCAGTATTTACCCACGATAAAACCTATGAATCTGATTTACAGGAAGTGTAATGGGGCATAGCAGACACTGGAAAAACTTTTAAGAGATGTGCTAATGTCTATCCACGTAACATCTACTTTAGTTAAAGCTTATCAATGCTGTGGTATTTCAGCAATAGACTTGCAGGTTACTGACGTTCTTGGTTATCACATAGAAGGCCACAGGACAGAGAAGGAAGAATGGTTTTGGTGAGAAGTTTGGCAAGTCTCAAGCTTTTGTATCCACTCTAGTTGTTAGTAAAGCTATAGTAAGTCTATAAACTGATGTCATCTAAATAAAGCAGTGGTCTCTTCCATTCAGGAGATGTACTTAGTACCATATTTGCTAAGGCAGAACTTAGAGTTTTGCGAAACCAAAGTTTGTTTAAATGTTTATTTTCATATAGGAAGTTCTTCAGACAAATGTACATACAGGAAAACAAGGTCAGGTCCAGTACACTACTAGCAGAAGTCTAGTCCTTTTGCATACTGCTGTGGCCGTAAGCTGACAGCTACACTGCAGACAGCTACACTGCAGAGTGATACACCATGCCAGACACAGACCTAAACGTGACAATTCAATGCTAAAAAGCATCCAACAGTGATCACCGGTGGAGCTCAGTGTGGATGACAAGTGCTGGTGCAGTACTAAATGCAGGCAACTTTGTTTATGCAGCTTCCTAAACAAGGAAGGAAAATGTGTAGGAAACAAAAAATACCACATTCCCTACAAAGCTTTCAAGAAAGCAAAACTACTTTATTTAAGGTTTCACAGACTGTGTTGGCTTAGTTAATAATACTGGACCATTAGTTCAAGCTTTGCAATTTAGCAATGGAGGCTATCAGGTCCATCACAGAAAACTGATCCTGAATCAGGTTGGTTTTCTACTGATGGACAGTAACAAGGTTTTGAAGGGGCCAGAGAGAATAATGCTTTTTACAGCAGGTACCTGTTGCCAGATTTCTAAGTAACAATATGCAAACATTTTCCAGGAAATAATTATCATGTAACTACACTTGGTCTTTCCAACAGAAATACTAATGTGGTGTGATCTGTTTTATTTAAGTCTCTTTTGAAACTTTGTCCTTATTAGGCTTGGGAAAGTCTCTTGACAATAACCAGAAAGAGTTGTGTTTATTTTTTACTTTGTCCCTTTCAGTTTTCTTAACTTCTCATAAACTTTTATTACTCTGGCTCAGATTATTCGTCCTTTCCCTGTCCCCTTCCCCCCCCCCCAAAAAAAAAAAAATAATTACCATTTTCCATTCTTCATTCCAGTGATTAAGGAACACTTCCTTTTTCTTTTGTTTTTTTACTTCCGCTTTCCATTGTCTCATGTAATAAAGATGTTTATTACTTCATGTTATCTCAACAAGTTAATAGATATTTAAAATGTTTTCCGCACTGGGGTTCAGATGATGTTGCTTTGATTATAGCTTGTCGTGGTTTAAGCTGAACCCAGGACTCAGCTTTTACAGGAATCAAAATCCTACAAACGGAAATCCTACAAACAAAATTATTGAGCCGTAATTAAATAAATCATCTACAAACAATTGTGCCTGCTTCAAACCCTGCATATTGCAAGGTGGCCAGTGTTTCCCAGTTGAGGTTATTTCTGTATCCTCCCATCACTGTGGAAGTCTAGTCAACCACTTTGGGAAACCACAACACAGCTCTCAATCCCTTGCCTTTGGTGTTTCTTTGTTAATAATTTCTTCAACTGGTACTCAAAACTGAGTTTTTCATTTTAAGTTTAAATAAATACATACACATTTGTCTACAAAATCTTCAAGATGTGTTCACTCATAACAATTTAAACTGTAGATGTCAGTGTGCTGCTGGCCTCCGTTCAGCAAAGCACTTCAGCAGGTCGTTTGCATGAGTACCTGACTACTGTTGGCTTCAGTAGAATTGACACAAGCTATATGTTTATGTTTAACAGTAGCTCAAGGCTAGTATCCCTTTTAATGACATGAGCAGGTAATGTAGTTTCTTCTAAGGATCTTAGTTTTCACTATGTTGCATTTGAAACTCTTATCTCAATTTAAAACAAGAACAAACTAACAAAACCACCAAACCAGTTCCTGAATATGCCTGTTTTCACATCACCCTTTCCTTTGTTAGGCAGTCAGAGCCCAGAGACTGCCATTTGTCTGTCACTGAAGACACTGACCACTGGATGTCTCTGCTGCTCTGAGCGAACACAGATTAAAGTTCTTTGTCAAAGAGAAAAAGTTTTTTTAAAAGGCACTTTGTGTATTTACAAACCATCACTCACACTTTGCGTACAGTGCACAGCAGCCACACTGACCTGGCTCTCTGGCCCTCACAACAGCCAGGAGATGGCAGTTTCACACAAGCCATCACTCACACTTAGCATACAGTCCACAGCAGCCACACATACTTGCACTCTCTGGCCCTCGCAACAGCCAGGAGATGGCAATTTCATGTGGACTTAATTTCTGGTGAAGCTTTTGAGTAACAGCTCCCAGTACGTAAGAAAAGAATTGTGCAAATGCTGCTAGATAAGTACAAGAAAACAAAAGAGCAGTTGCTTAAGCTCAAAACTTCTTGCTTCCCTTTAAATCCAGCAACAGCGAAAATCAGTACGCTTTCGGTATCAGTAAAACCCTCATAAGATGATGGGTGAATAAGTGCCCAAAATATCAAACACAGGTGATTCTAACGGGTAGGGAAGTTGTCTCCTCACCATTTTATTCTTTTGCTCACGTGACTGGCTAATTCATGTAAATCTGATTAAGTCGACCACTTAAAAACTGTATGCCTTGACATCCCCTAGAAACAGTTGTAAAAACATAGACTATTAGGATTTCATGAAAGATGGCTTCTCTTCCAGGGATATTATACAGAATTTATTAAAATTAAAATTAAAATATTTAGGGAACATATTACTAAAGCCAAAACTACAGAGAAAAAAAAAAAAGACAAGTAATGTGTATGATTTCATCCTCCATTCTGTCACTAATCAGAGAAGAAAACCTGCTACATGCAGTGCAATTTCTCATCTGGAAAATACCAGAATGTGCTCCATCCCATGAAGTGCTGACCACTTCCTGAGGGAGGCTGAGAGCTATCAGTCTCAACTGCTATTAGCTTGGGGTGTTCTGAAAGAGCTTAAAACTGCTTTCTGTCTGTCTTTAAAACCTAAAGGAACTAACTATTTCTGTTTGACTCTTAAAATTTTACAGGCCTCTGAAATCTCAGCTTGCATCCAGATCTCTATTTGGAAATAAGATTCTATCTCCATCAGCAGACTAGTAGCCAAAATAATTTGCAAAGTCAAATAATGTGAAATTGTTGTATAAAATCAATGCTTTGGTGACAGTAGTTAATATACCTCCAAATCCTGCCTTCAGACTTTCCATGGAATACTTGGCCATTTTTATTCAAATCAATTCTACTGAAGAAGGACTTCATGTCACACTTCAGAATAATAAATGCCAAAAGTAGATGGGAAGAAAGGAGATTCAAGTTCGGGCTTGTGAAACCCCCAGCAAGATTCCAGACAAAAGCTTTCTTTCAGTCACCTCTTAAGGGAGTATGTTTACGCTCAGAAAGTTAAATGTCTTACAAGTCTCTATCCTGTTAAAAAATGAACTCAGTATCTGAACACTAAAGATTTGCAAGTAATGCCTTTAATGAAAAGATCATTAGTATAATATCCAGATATCTAGTATTGAATAAATCTAGCTAGAAAAGAAAAGACTTTCTTTTCCACAGAAAGTCTTGGCTCATGTTTGTGTACCACTGGAGTTTTCATGTAAATTAATGGCACGTTTTTGCATATGTAAGAAGTTACTCCTCACTGAAGTGCATCCTAAACTTTCTTTGTCATGAAGATAAGAAACTACCAAACAGCCAAATGTGACAGCAGTGGGAGGAAGGAACACAATGCTGCTGTTTCTTGCTATCAAGCTCCTGTTCAGAATGAGCCAGCTCTTATATTCATTTTGTTGCATGACTGGCAACAAATCTTTCTTAAACCAACCTTGCTGTGAAAAGTACAGCTTGCATTAAAGTCAAAATGCTTCCTGAATTTATGCTTCTATGAGCTGAGGGGAGGAAGAAATCTAACATTTTATTTTTCAAAAATAAAATTGTAACATCTTTTCTTGTAAGAAATGACGACACAGTATATTTTTAATTTTTTTTTATAATCAACTTTCATTTTACTTTAATTACATGACTCAGACAATAATAATACACAAAATTTTATTTATTTATTTGTTTCTTTAAAGACTGAATTTGCCAAAATTTCCCAGACAAATAATTTTGGATCAACCCCTAATAACCCTAATCGTTCCCTGCCTCTTTATCCCTGCTTTCTCCAGAAGAAGTGACTCTGGAACACATCTTTTTTCCACAGATCCAGCTCATGAACTAATTAACAGACTGCAAATCATTTCATATCCCTCTGGTTGATAACCTTGTCATTTACAATTTTCAGTGCTGACATGAACATGGTAGCCTTGATGAATACAGACTTAAAATCCACTACCTGTGGTTGTATAAACTAAATGAAGTCACAGTGGATTTACACAATCTGCGATAAGCCACCTTTTAAAAATCGTAATTATTGTAAGTTTGCTTTACTAAGCAATATTCTTTTCTTCAGAAGCAAACTGTTGATAAAATAAGGTTTTGTGAAAAGCTCCAGCACCTAGACAAGACGAGACAGTTGTAACTGAGAAAGGTTGGTATGTGGATTCTTCAAAGGTATAACATCTGCCTGTGCCAGTGAAATCAAGGTCTAAAGGGAAAAGCACAGAAGGAGGTTTAAGGGTGAGGGGGACAAGCTGGTGTGTAGACCCAGTAAATCAACCTGACCTGATAGTCTCAGTTTCAGAACCTACAAGAAAGCACTGATATTATTCTGGTTCTCTGTGATGTCCAGTTACATTGTCAGGAAGCCACAGATACCACAGAGTCCTGAACCAAACATGCAGTAAATGCACTGCTATTATACCAATCACCTGTGTGTAAATTAATGCAAATATAAATATGTCTTACATTCAGCTGAGCTATTTTCCTCCTGCTGGCAGGCAAAATCTGAGATTCCCATTTCACAGCTAAGGAGAGAAGCGGTAACTTGGGCTACATATGAAAGCTTTGTAACTAAAAGAAAGCATCAACTTTTATACTCTCTATAGACAGGATCCTTAGCACACGTACATATCAATGGACAAAGCAAGAGAGGAGACGAAACCTCTTTTTTTAAGGGTCTGTAACTGAAGATTCTTTGTTCTGGAACACCAGCAAGAAATTACCACCTGAGGAGCCACTGGAGAAGGAACAAAACCAGAAACAAGCAGCAGCTAAAAGTCAGCCCCATATTGGCTGTCACTGTCCCTAGTTTCCTAGAAATATTTGTCACTACGTTCTGGACTGAGCCTTATAGACTTAAGGACTGACTTAAGTAAAATACTATTATGGGGTGATGAATGTTTCTGAAATACTAGAAAAGGCTTGTACTTATTTAAATATTAATATAGCTTTTACTGGGTCTAAAACGTCCTGAGCGTATTTTTATGGCCTCCTGCCACAGTGCTTTAATAGGCAAATAAATTCTTAAGGAGTAGTTAAAACATTCTGTGCTTATATTTACATACTCAAAGATATTTATTTCCTACATTCTCATAAACATTAGTCTAAAAAAAAAAAGAATGTTCTTTAGAACAATGTTTTCACTAGGATGCCAGTGACCTGAGGCTCAGCCAGTTAACTTGAAAGCTGCTTTCCTTCTGTTGGTCCTGCACATTCAGTGTTTGGAGATTTGGCTTCACATTACATGGACTGTTAAGATGGTTTTACATAAAGGCTATAGTGATCACTTGCTGAGACTCGGGATTTCTTAGTAACTTTGCTTCTGATATTTTTTGGGAAAAAAAAAGGTTTTAAAAGTTTTCATGCTTTGATGATCCCTACAGGAAACTGAAAGCACCAACTCAGTGAACTTGGATTTGGCAAAACTCTACCTGGAAGGCACTGGGGAGCTAGTTATTGCTCCTTGATGCTGGGAGCTGGTCTCCACTAGCTCTGCCCCTAGCACTACTAGCCCCTGTGCTCTTAGCCATTGGATTTCAGAGCAACAAAGATTAAGTTCTCTCCTCACCTCCTGTATATCTCTTAGCTAAAGGGAAAATTATAGTGGCTGACAAAATCCTGTTTTCACATTGAGAGTTTTGCCCCACCCAGCTAGGATCTATCTCACTCATTTGTGGCATTACCTACATCCCATGCCTCCCAGCACAGCGCTAGGGTGCCCAGAGCTGGGCTGTGAGGTTTCTTCCTGAGGAAGGCTGCAGTCACCACTGCAGGGAAGCTGCATACCAGAGTGCTTTCCCATCTGATGTGCCCTTCTGCCTACAAATTTTGCTGGATTATCATTACATGCAATAAATAGAACTGGATACTCTAAACAAAGTACATGGCAACTTTCTTCTCTCATCCCTCATATTCTCCCTGAGAGTTTGCTTTTCTGGGACAGATGGGAAGAGCTGATAATGTAGGTTTTGTCATCAGACCTTCACGTGGTCACACAACTGGCCATGTTGCCTGCAGATAAACCTGGGGAAGGCAGGCCCAACAGACTCACCCTTAGGAACCTGCAGAAATTACTGAAGCAATCTCAGAGCAGTTGTTATCTTTGAGGATTATGGAGGGTGTGTCAGATGCCAGAAAACTAGAAAGGGACCCAGAGTTTCTGAGCTGCAAAGTGCAGAACAAGGAGGAGCTGGAAAAATGCTGAAAAGTCAACTTGGTTTCATTTCCTGGAAAAGCTCCACAAGAATTCAAACCCACTGTTCATAAACACCCATAAAATAATCAAGGCAGCAGTAGCAATCAGTATGGATTTGTCAAGATAAAAATCTTGTCAAACCCATTTAATTTCCTTCTACAAACAGGCTCTGAGTACAGAAATGGTGGCTGCAATGTAGCTTGGTTTTTTCTAAGGCGTTTGACAATTCTTCAAGCTAGGAAAATACTGGCTAGAAGAAATTGCTATAAGAGATGTGCAAAATTGGTTCAAAGACTATACTCAAGTAGTTCACTGGCTAGGTTTTGGTATCTGTTGAGTGAGAATCTGCAAAATCGTTCCTAAGCACAGTTGCAATTTATGTTTTCATGCATGAAGCAGATGATGGGGTAAAGAGATTATATTCACAGGTAACATCAAGCTGGGAAAGGCAGCAAGAATATGGAGGAAGGATTACAGGTCAAAAAAATTACTGACAGCTTGGGGAAGGGTCTGAAAAGGCGGGATGCGATGTCAGAGGGATTGGTGCAATATCCTACATTTATAACAGAACAACCACCTGCACAAACACTGCCTGGAGTTATTGGGGAAGAGTAATTACACAAGAAATGTGGAGCAGTGACAGTGGATCTTATATTTAACATGAGATGTCGAAGGGGTGAAGTTAACAAAAAAATAACTGCTGTCCAAGTAGGCATAAAACAAGGTACTCTGCAAATCGCATCAGTAACTCTCACATTCAGCCAGAGCGCTGCATCCACTTCTGGACACAGGCACATGTGAAACTCATGCAGAGGAGACAGTGCTCTAGAAAACATGACCAAAGAGGGAAGATTCAAATCATGGTGCTGCTTTGAAAATACAAAGGGGATGTGAGTAACTCAGTAGAGATAATGTACAGAAGGGTATAAAAGTGTTCCTATGTGCACTGTGAACTGGACAGGAGATAATGGGCCAAAGTTGTAGCATGGAAGATTTATGTTATAATATTATATCTCACAGAAAAATTTCCACTGGAAGGATTGATTAAGCACCATATGGAGACTGTAGAATCTCTATCACTGGTGACTGGCACTACTATAAACTGAATGAAGTCCTTGTACTCTTTTAAAGGGTTAAATTTCCTAACCTAGTCTCACAGAGCACACAAGCCTTCCTGCATTTACTGACTGACTGCTTCCTTCTTCCACATTCCCTACTTATGATACACCAGTAGCTTTCCCTCAAAGTATTTTTGCTGTCATACAGTTAACTTTGAGATGATGTTGTTTACCATCAAGGAATTTGTTACCATTAATACAAGCAGGACACGGCAGTTTCTGCATGAATAAACCTCACACTGTGGCCTCTCCCCAGAGGAGATGTAAATATTCAAGCACAGTCCTAGACACACATATGTTCAGAGTTCAAAATGAGAAGGAAGGAAGATTTTCTTGCACCTGGCTGGACTCCGTCCCAGAGAATCACACCAAGGAGTATTAGCCCTTGATTGTAAAAATATTTCTGATAGGTCAGGTTTTGGCTCTGAAGCAGTAAATTGTGAAATTTCAGAGTCTCGCAAATGCTACCTCTAGCAGAAAGTGTAACTAAAATACATAGATTCCTGTCACCAAAACTGTATATGGAAAGCATTCTCACTCGATCAGTGTAAGCTGTAAGTCTAACAGAGTAGGAGCAATATAAGCACTAACACTTAAAAATCCTTCTGTAAATATTATCACCAGTATGTCAAAAACAACCCATACAAGTAACTGCAGCAACAAATGCCTAGATACCATGAAACACATTTATGTGGCTTTCAAGCTGTTGATTTAAAGGTTGCTATTCATAATTTTCTTAGTTTATAAGAAAATTACTCTTAATTAATGAAATATGCTGCAACTACTTCAAAGCATCTTACATACTCTGAAACCCCTTGTTTCTGTCGACCTCAGATTCACCCCTTGAGCCATCTCAGTATCAATGTCTTAATAGGATGCTGGATGTCAAGCCATGGATCTCTAATAATGAAAAATATCAGCATGAGCATCTGGTAGTTGAGTACATCCTTCAAAACTAGAAAGTCCTTCTCTTGAAACATAACGTAATTGTTACCATCATAAAGAGGCAATACAGAGCATGTTTGCTTAAAGCTTCACTTTGATTTTCATATCACGGTAGCCAACAGTTACTTACCTGTGAAAGTAGCAGAACCATTTTGAAGATCTGAACCAGCCAAGTTTCTCACTTTCATGAGATGTAATTTTAAGGCGTTAAAGCCACAATTTATAATCAGCTTACAATGAAAGTGTGAGGCAGATTAGCCTGTTGCTTGGCATCCATGCAGCCAGGCTACTAGACACAAACCAATACAGGATTTTAGTGGAGATGTGGGACACTGCACAAATGGCTCCAAACCCTCAACAAAGCTAAGTTAATAAACCGTGTCTAGGCTAGTTACATTCATTCTTCCCGAAGCAATTAGGGGGGAGAGAGAATGAATGTTGAAATGTGCAAGTCATTGTTAACTGTCTGTATCAATTAATGCTCGTTACTGTAGCTTGGATGGAGGGGCACACCTTAATACAGCCCCCTTAAAATTTGCTAAAGCTGTTCTCCCCACCCCTACTGAAGTTGGAGTCAATGCAACATAGTAATGCAGGAATCCTTTCAAGTTTGCAGTAAGACTGCAGCCAAATATGCAAGTTATTCACTAATATTATCCAAAAATGGACAGCAAGCACAGCTTGTGATTTCGGGTTCATCTGGTACAGACCTTACAGAGGAAGAAACCATTTGTGCTGAAATAGAAGAGGTAGCTATCTATACTAAGTATAAAGAATATGAGGGAGAAAAAAGGGGAAACTTCAGCAAAACACTGTAGTGAAAAATACTGGATCATACTCACAGACTTTAACTATAACTTACCTCCCTTTTAGTCAAAAAGCAGCTGGACAAAAGCTGAAGTTAGCCATTATCCATTTTCCACTCAGCCTGTTCTATAATGACTGAGACACTTTAAAACTATATACATACAAGCTTTCAGCAACTCGCCCTCCCCCCTTCTGAATTACTGCCTGCTCAAAATAAGCTGGTTAAGTCCTTTAAGCAGCCTACTCAGTGTGCTGCACAAACCATAGTAAGTAATCAAGGATTTGGGGGGAAAAAATCCAGTGCTTCCCTTAACAATTAACACAAGAAGGTTTTGCACTGTTACACAATACCCAGACTAATACAAGCAATCAAATATCCATACTCAATCCATACTCTTTTTCATTTGGCATTGTGCTAAATTCTAAAATACTCCGCAGTGAAAAAGGAGTGTAGACATGAACTGGCTCTGCCCTATCAAGGGAACAGCAGAATTGTATCTAGTGCAATGACTGTGTCTTCAAAGGGAAA
>NW_009926207.1:11837-21640 GCF_000696875.1 Nestor notabilis
AAAGTCAGAGGGAAAACACAGCAGCTCTCAAGTTGCATGAGCTGCCATTCTTCTAGAATTGATATTTATTGGACAAGAGGTGTTGCCAAGCAAATCACCTATTCAGGTATATTCTGAGAGGAGATTATTGATGAAATAAGTATGTTTAATTTTGCAGCTCTCTAAAACATTGGTGAGCTTCTGTTACAATATATCCACGGATACTGACCCTACCAAGTACCTGTGCTAGATAAACCTTACATATGCTGACACCAGCAATACCGAAGTTTATTGCCTGTATGTTGACCAGCTTATAGAGAACACAAATGTAGAACAAAATCATATATTAAATTAATAGCATACTCTTGAGAAATCTAGTGAAGATGCAAGAGAATTCAAAACATATGGAGGTATTTTCCTTGACTACACTCTAAATTAAATAGGAAGATGTATTAGTTACAACTGGGAATTACTGTAGACAGCTATCTGCCACAGACATACTGCGAGGTATTTAACATTAGAACATTTACAGTGCATATAAGGGCCTGATCCAGAAATGCACTGCTCTGGGTTGCACAGATGCATCAGGAAAACTGTTTTGGTTCCTTCATTATGAAAGATGGCCCTTATCCCAATTAGAACACCATCCAAGCTTTAAGTTATGCCGTAAGTAAATAATGTAGAGTAGCACAGCTTGTTATATAGGATGGTTAAAGAGTAATACACAGCCCTGGTGCTCTAGGAGGTATTTCTTACACCAGACCAGTTCTCTAACAGTGAGTTTTGGCTAGATTTCACTTCTTGTACACTACATACACAGCACAGAAGACTCATTACCTAGGCTGTCTCTCCATTTCCAAAACTAGATAGACTTCAGAGTAACAAGCTAATTGACAGAAATTGAGACCAAATATGTCAGTTTTGAAAGAGATTATGAGAATGCAGATGGAACGACCTATAGACTGACTTATCTGTATAAACTTCAGAAAAGAACAAACCCAACAGAACTGGCAGAACATCAGATGCAAATGTGTATACATTTAACTACGTTTTACAATACATACAGTCATTTCACCGCTTTATCTTCTAAATGTTTTCCATCTCTCCCGAATCTCCAGTCAGCATGTGTTTGGTCAGATTACTTTATGGATGCAAGGTATCTCTTTCCATTTGCAAACATCTCTGTAAGTACAAGGCCATGATTCCACTCTGCGACAGCAAATACAGACTCACAGAAAGTTCCCACAGAATCTCTTTAACAATCACTAGACAATAAGGATAGCTCATGGGAATGAGATGTGAATGAAATGTATTTCCACTGAGCTAAGCATGTTAGAAGATAATTGGAGTCAGAAAATAATTCTTGAACTAATATTTTATTTTCACTGAAAGACAATCACTTCCATTTTGGTAGTGACTGTGGACAGAGCGATGATGGCACTGATGTGTGGTTTGGCACAATGCAGCAGTACTAGAAATAGGGAGAAGGATGGCTGCTGATTCAATACGCTTAGTTTAGATTCAACTAGCTAACAGGAAAGATCAGCCATTAATAGTATTTTTCTTTTGTATTTTCTTTTGTATTTACACTGAAAGCAGTTGAGATGATTTCAGAGCAATTTCCAAAATGCTTACAACATTGGTAAGATAGAACTCTTTCTCCTTAGTGTTTAGACTCATTTATAGTTGTAAGAGTTGAATTAATCATGAAATTTAGTTTCTCCTTTAATGGTATCAACCATGATGGATAAGAATAGAATAAACAGCATTTTAAGCAGAATGCTTCATATTAGACCCTGCCATAGCTAAGACATGCTTTATTGCATTGGACAAAATAGCAACCAGCCATGTTCTATAAATTACAAACCATAAAATCAGTATAAAACTTCTCTTCTCACAGATTGACTTCTATAATTGCCAAGATGTTCACACAGTACTGTGACGAGAGCCAAACGAGTACCCAGACAGGTTGAATCTTCTGCTCGCTAACACTGGGTAGCATCATAGCTGACATGATACCACTGTGATCAAAGCAGACTTATGTTCAGAGTGAAATAGCATTCAAACTGAGAAAGCATGGTAAAATTGGCATCTGGATCTTCAAAACAGCTTTTAAAAGCAAGAATTCCTGAGAAAGAGCACTGCACACAAATCTTCATCTTCACGCCGAAGACACAGCAGCAATTCTATCTGCAGCTGCTTCAGGCAGGAATATTACTGCAAGTGTAATCTGACCTCATTTTAAACTGGATTTTATCCAGTGTTCCTACAATACCCCAAGGAGACTCGATCCACTGATGACTTGTAAACTGATTTTCATAGAACAGAGTCAACATTTTTTAAATATCTTCTTTAATTTCCCAGTGACTAATGTACACTGTTTCCATCAAGTTGTTTTATTCCAGTAAAGAAACCCAAAGCTTTTAATTTAGGAAGTTCACCTTCTTCCTGCTTATGCTGCATCTTCTCTCCCTTCCCAGCTCCCACCCCAAATGAAAACAGAACTCAAGTCACAGAAGGGCTAAGCCTGTCAGCCCAGCTAACAATAAGAACTTTCCATCTTGCCAAATTCAGATTTATGCAGCAAAAGTTGCTGTCCCCAGACAACAGGACCTTCGACATTTTCAAGTTAAACCTTCCAACTTAGCTATTATCACTTGGAAAAAGTTCCAATTTTTTCTTTAAAATGAGGATGCTGCAAAGATGTGAGAGAAATGACTGCAAATATTTTTGTAGGTAACTACCACTGATTTTACCAGGAGCTACTCAAACTCCATTGCCATGGATAATTCCCTGAGAAAACTTATATACATACATGAAAACAAACATCCTGGTTTTGACTTACCCACATACACACTGAAAATATTTCAATATTGCTTTGCTGAACTAATGTAACTGTACAAAATTCAGTATTTCTTCAGTACGATTCACTTTGCTCAGGCTTTCCCTGCGCTCCTACTCTAGAACTGGAACCCAGTCCCTACATATATCCCCCTTGCATGGCCAAAAAGACTGCATTGCCAAGACACTTCATCTAGCCACCACCCTCGATAAAGAGGTCCCTTGGTTATGCTTCAAAGCCCTGATTTAAACCCTCTTGCTTCCTACACAGATTTGATGAAACGGAGAACACAGTTGGGCAGAGCCATCTCACTCTCTGCACAACAGGAAAGGAGAAGACAAAGCACGGGTCACTCGCCCCACCCCATTCCCCAAGGTGAGTAGCAGTAGCCAAAGGAACTCTATAATTCCAGTTTCTGCCAGTCAGGATACTAACTAAATAAATAAGTAAATGCTGCAGAATGATCTTATTGAAAACCCTCCAAATTTCACTACAGCAACAATCTCTTAACATTGTTTGAACACAAACCAGAGATTGAATGTTCTGCAATAAAATTTGTCACTGACGCTAACAAAAATATTAAATTTCAGCAATATGCTGACTTTTGAAAAATGGACATCTGTTTATATTTAGGTTCTTCATGTGAGTATATTCAACAACAATGAAAGAATGAGAGCATTCCTTCCCCCAAATCCCTCCAAAACTGGTGGGTTCTTAATCAGCAAGCTGATTAAATTGAGAAATTAGTACTGAAGGAAATCAAACCGTGCAATCCTTGCTCAGGGGAAACACTCCTACTAAAATTAAAGGGATGAACCTGAAGTTCAAGTAATTGAAATCATTTGACATGAGTAAGGTTTGCTGGATTTGGCACAGGATGAGTAAGGGATCTTAGACTGCCCCTCAGTACTGCTCCATCCTTGTCTTCTGAAATTTACCTGGTCCCAGGACTTCATAACTACAGGCCCCAGGACTTCCCCCAGCTACATTACGTCATATCACAATCTTGAAGCATGTAAAAGCAGAACCTTGCTAGAGTTGAGAAAGTCTGGTCTCACATGTGAATTACAGAAAATTTAAACCACAGGGAGGGATGAAAATGCTGAAGCACCTATCTGCTGTGCTCTGCTCTACTCACCCCAGCAAGCAGTGTCACACCACTGAAGTGGCTGCCATTCAGATCCCCATCCTTAGTGCTGCCACACCACTGGCACGCCAGGCAGAGCAGCTGTGCAACTCTGAAATACCACCTGTCTTCTGTAGGAAATGTCTCTTGAAATTCAGCCCAGCCTGCTTTCAGTGAGCCCTACACCAAAGGCAGCTGTAGTTTTCTAGTAGGATTTATGCACTCCAGCCACCATAACCAGCAGTTCTGTTGCCAAGGTTCTGGGGAGTTCCGTGCCAACCATCTGAATATTCATAGCTGGCAAAGAAAACTAGAAAGCCTCAAGCTTGAGATGCTGGGTTGTCACTGCTGTGACCCATTTCAGGGAGTGACTGAATATTTCTGTTCTAATGGGAAATTTTGAAGAAGTATTTGATGCCATTAGAAACAGAGACAGCCAGTTTCCCAGCACAGTTCAGATCACATACAAGATTGCAAAGAGTGCTCGAACTAGGACATGAAGAAGAGCTGAGGACAGACACAGAGCATTAGGTCTGCCTGGGAACAACTGACAAGTGTAAACATTGCCTGACATTCCCATTAAGAAATTGGTATTTGCTTGTTTATAGCCACTGATCTCTTATGTCTCACACAAATAGCTTTGTAGGACAGTGGATTTTCATAAGAATCTAAATATATCATACATTAAAATTGTATGTTTTCACAATTACCAATAAAACAATTCTTGTCAACAAACCGAATTCATACATTCAATTTAGTCAGCATTACTCAAAATATTTCAGAAATAACTGAGATTTTCAGGCACTTCAAATTTCAGGAAATTGAGAAAAATCCCAGTGAGATTGCATTTTTTTTTCCTGTTCTTGTGTTATGCAAGTATAAATCTGAGCTATTTACACTGAAGAATTGAAGTGTTTGAGCAAAGGTTAAGAAGCTGGTTCCACAATTTTAAAGCATGAGATATGAGTAAATTAGATTACAGTTCATGACTAGATTATCTTAAGGTCCCTTGCAACCCTAACTATACTATTCTATATTAAATACATGTCAGAGGAGAAAAAGGAACCAATGATGGTGCAAAACTGTAGGTACTTTTACTGTTATTTATTGCTTTCCTAGATTGCCATTTGCACAAGCTATATATAAATAAACTCCACAGAAATCTGTTCATACAATAACCCTCTTTAAAACCATCTTTTCTTACAGAAGTGAAAAGGCAAACACAATTGGTTTCTTTCATTATAAATGTGCGAGGAATATATATTTCCAGTAAACACATTTCCAGTAAACTAAGTAATGGCCACTAATACGTTTTCACAAAAGAGCTAGATTGCATTTTACTGCCACTTAGATAACAACATCAACACTTTCATAATCCTGTTTTCAGAGATTTATGTAAAATGATTCGCCTTATTTTGTTGCTGGCTGGCAGACACTATACGAAGTTAAGCATTCAGACCACACGAATGACAAGTTCTCCCATTCTGTATAGGACCACAGCTTCATACAATTCCCCTCTCCAGATGTACAAATCTGAGCATCACAGAACATACCATCACGTGAGAAAGGGTAGAATAGCAAAATTCCCATTAACAGTCAGGAGTTAACCTACAGAGTGTTTAAACATAACACGTCTTTCAGATATCTGCTATTGAAGAAATTACATTGTTATTGTAGGACCAACAGTCATCACACTAAACAGTTTATTTTTACATGGTAGGATGCCCAAACTTTTTGTGATATGTGACAGCTTTCATAATGCTGCTGTAATACACTAATAATTGTAAGCATATACAGTGTATTTCACAGACAAGACACCTGCAAAATCTCAAAACTTATTTAAAATGGTGCATTAGGCACTATTTGAGTAGAAAAAGCAGACAATCAACAACATACTTACATGGGACCTAGCATCTGCTCAGCTTACAGGCTGAATGTTTAAACTAGGTTAGGTGAGAAGCACAGATCTATTTCGGAGATTAGTTTGAAACCATCTCATGTTAGTTAAGTCTTAGTTTTTGCACCTTTTGCTGCTCCCAAGGATATTGGTACACGACTCATTCGTGGTGAAGTCAGCTTCAGAGGTTTCCGTCACACCACCTTCTCTTCAGCCACTTGTGGGAATCATTATCAAGAGATGGGATCGTCCTAGTTTGGTTGCACTGCCAAAGCCAATGAACTGTGGTCACACTTCACTGAAGAACTGACAAAAAAGCCTGACAACAGTTCAAAGACTGTGATTTTTCCTGGCTTTTTAATACGTACTAAAATGGTCTTTCAGAAAGTGAATGAGGCAATGACCCGAGGACAGTATCTTCTATAAAAACATGGGAAACTCCAATCATCAGCCATTAAATATCAGCAAATACAAAACAAAGAAAGAAGGTGACATTACTTCAGGATTGCGGTTGTGCTGCTTATTTCTTCCCTAAGCCTCAGAAAGGTAATTTTAAGTTTACAACATTAACAACAGTGCTATTGGCTCTGATGATCAGTGTTGATGGATTTGACATTTGGCAGAGCCTGTCTACCTTCTTAGATTTCAATTTTGGACACTTAAGCTGTGGGACAGCCCTGTTCTGATAATAAGTTGAGGTGGCCCTGCTTAGCCAGTGCAAAACCACTGGAAAACCCATAAAACAAGCAAATGAGATGGCAGCAAGGCTTATTGTCTTCATTCAGGTTTTTTTGGTTCCTTCTCTGAAGTACTGACTGGGACTGTTTGAAGGCAAATTAGAAGAGGGCACTGCACTTTCCACATGTCAACAACCAGTAAGTACAATCAGACTACGCCATTTTTACGCAAGTCATGACTCCTATTATTGCTTTTACTAAAGGTCAGAAAGTCTGCAGATCAAAAATAAAAGTATTTCCAGTCAGTCGGCCAGCAAGCCTATGGATATTTTGAGACATTTGATGGTACGGGAGTTGTGGGGGGTTTATGCTAGCCTGTAGGCCTCACATCTGGTTACTGGGAGAAGTCAACCAAAAATCCTGAAGTAAACAGCACTCCGATTCATTTGCTTTGGTTTTAGACTTTGATTCTGCAATAGTATTTATACATGCTTACTTCTAAAACGCTAGCAGTGCCTCATTTATTTGGAATATTCACCTGACTACAGAGGAGGATAGTAAGGAACATTTACTTTCAGTGGCTTTTGGTTTTGTTGTTGGGATGCTGGAAGGCTCAGCTTTCTTCTCTTTGGCAGATTACTGCAGAAATAGCAGTTAAGTAACAGCACTGTGCTTGAACTTGCTTTTTGCCTACTTCCATTTAGCGAAGCTCAGAGATCAAGTTGATTGTCCAAGGCCACAGAGGGAGCAAATGGCCCCATATGATTTCATCTCTGACTCCACTCCCTCATGTTCCTGCAGTTCTTTATGCTGAATCACGTGGCAAAGTTAAATCTTCCTCCCTGAAAGTTTGCTCAGTTTCTCCCCCATTCTTCTGGTTTACATCACTTCATTGCTTTTCTAGAGCTTGAAAACAGTATGTGACTCAGTGACCTTTCTACTTCTATTGTATTTCTGTATAATAAGAATTACTGCCTAATTAAACCACATCTTTCAGTATTTACTTTGTTTCTTTTCTTTAAAAGCTGCCCCTTTGCAACAGCCTTTGGAAGTTCTGGAATTAAATTGTTTTTCAATTCCCTTTGAAAAACACTGGGTTTTTTTCTTGCACTGAATTTATTTGGTTTCTGTATTTGTGGATACTTTTATTTAGAGTTGAATGATCTTAAGGGTCTTTTTCAACCTCAATGATTCTATGATTGTGGAAGGCTTGGCTGGGATTAGCAGTTGATTTCTATGCTAGAAAGAATAGGGGCTTTAGCCTGTGCTTTAAAACTACCTATTTTATATGACCCTTAAAAGGATACCTATATTAAAAGACTTTATAAGCACTTACTGACAAGATAGGCTTTCTGCAAAATGGTTACTGCTCACGTTCTTAGACTGTAAGCCCATCGTCACTTTTATGTAGGTCACTTGTTTCACAGAAGTTTCTACTCCTTTATTTGAACTGATTCTATCAAAGAAAATACACGGATGCACATGGAAACATGCAGCACCCCAACAATGAACTAAAGGCAGCACAGAGCAAACCTCACAGATGACTACTTAGCAGAAAAATACTACAGTCTTAGAATTAAAGGAATCCTGATCTGGCCTTTGGAGCAGAAATGTGCATGGCTAATCTAGCAATTCAGAAAGCATTTCCAGCCCACTGGAAAAACTTCCAAATTCAGAACAAGTGAGGCAACTCTTGGAAGAAGCGGCAATGAGCGATTCACATCTTTCTATGAGGTAAACTAGTCATTTCAACTTGTGATTTATTAGAAGTATTAAGGGCAAGCTATTAAAATCTCCACTCTCTGGATCTAAAACAAGATCATACTCAGAAGAGATTCCACACGCTCAGCAATTTAAATTTGTGTAATCATCTAGATAGCATCAGGATTCTTGATAATTGTAACCATACTAACATAAACTGAAGGGTTACTGATAGCCCGACTTCAGGTTGCTTTGGGAAATGAGAGCTCAGTAGTGTAGTCGACCTTGCACTTGTGATTCCTCAAAGTAGTTTTGTTGAAGTGCTACTATCTCCATTGTCTGTGGTTATCAAGACAGGGAAATCTTGTCCATTCTTTGGAAAGTGAGAGAAGTCGGGCTATCAGCACCTTGAAGGATGGAGAAAGTGATATTTTTTGTTTTCCATGGGTAACAAAAAGAAAAAGGTAACTCTGTGTGTGTCATGCTGTCCTGTTGTATCTTTTTAACCTGAAGACAGAATATATTGCTGAGGGATAAGCCATTACGAAATACAGAGCTTGACGCAGCTCATACAAAATCTACAGGAAGCCTGCACCCACAGTGACTAGACCAGCTCCTTAATGGGATACAAACCGAGGGTTTCCTTCTCCCTAACAGCTCTCTGGCTAATTACGACAGGGCACACATACATGCAGGTATGCACTGACAGACTAGCATGCCAAAGGTGGCTGGATGCAATCCAGGTGTCGTGCCTAAACCATACAGCAGCAGTAGTGTGATGAGGTGAACCAATATGCCTTGCTCCATTTTCACTAGACAGCATCCTCAAGTTAAGGCGACGCTTTACCAAAACACGAATGTATAGATTTGAGATCCATGATCTTTCTGCATATAAGGTGTCTGAAAACAACGAACAGCTTTCTCTGCTCCCACATCCATACCGTGCTTGGCTTTTCAAGTGTTTGGGTTTTTTTTTCTTTAGGGCCTTACTAGAAACTTACCAACCAGCCCCAAACACCCATTTGCAAGGTACAGGAACACATTTAATTCCTTTTTTCATGAATTTCAGTGCATGATAGATGAAAGAAGAGGACTAGTCCATACAAATTTCATAGCTCTACAAGCCTACAAGTAGCATGTACTGCCCTTCTAAGAAAAACACAGAGGGATCAGTTATCAAGACGTGACTGGGAAGGAGCCAAATTATTCCTACCTAAGGAGGAGTGAATCTGCAGGGAGCCTCATGATTCCTTTGGTAGGCCAAACAGCAAGTCTTACATCCAAGTCATAAATTTAGGTCTGCAGAAGAGAGGCTGCTTCAGACTCTGGGCGTGGTGTCAACTCCTCCTGGGTTAGGGAGAAGGGCCAACAATCCACTGGCCTCAGAAACCAGAAGTGCTAAACACTTTGCTTAAAAACACTAGTAATGAAACATGCAAACCTTCTGAAGCAAAAAATCCAGGTATTACTTGCTGATGTAATGCCATTTGTTCCAAATGCTTGAAACAGTCACCAATGCTCTTTGCAAAATAACTCATTTAGAAAAGAGAAAAAAAAAGGGGGGGGGGGGGAAAAAAGCAA
>NW_009926207.1:21671-73036 GCF_000696875.1 Nestor notabilis
TAATTTGTGCAATTCTAATGGCAAGTTCCCTACCCCTACAAATATATGTAAACAGTTAAATTATGTAGCACACCGCCACTTTCATTAAAAGCCTTCTGACACATACATTTATCAAACAAGTGATGTCTAATAGATTTTAGATGCACAAGCTGAATAGCAGGTTTTCACCCTTAGTACTAACAGGAAATTACAAGTGCCTCTCTATTAACTGCTAATAAAATAATCAACTCAACATGGAAAGTAATAAGCAATCCAGTACGGAGGTAGGAATATTCTAGAAAATGACCTTTTCACATGAAAAAGTTTTAGTGCCCTAAGAATGGGGATGCTAAAAACGATCTCAAGAGTCTTCTTTTTACTGGAGCTTGATTTTCTTGCAGATGACATCTGTGCCACTGAACGCAGTAGTGCTAGAATCAGAACGAGCTAACATAACTCAATAATCGCCACAGCAAGGATACCATCATGCTTTAACTGCTACAGTACTTCCCAGATACACAGGAGTGAACAGCACAAAAGGTGTGCCAGAAAGCACTGAGTTTCCATGAGTGCCAAAGCACTCACCATGTTCACCAGAGCACTGAGCAAGGCAAAATAATCAAGACATTTTACATGAACAATGTGACTCTCTGTATGACTCTCTCAGAGCAAAGAATTCCCACTGGAAAGTGTGTGCAGATAGGCCTTCTCTCTGCTCCAGTGACACACAATGGACTCAAGCTATTTGTATGTGCCTGCAACTTGTGCATCACCTGAGTTTGGTTTTTTAACATATAGTGAGATGGGCCACAATTCTGGATAGCACCTAATCTCACACTTAGATTATTTTGTAGTCATTACTATCAAATACATACTTAAAATGAAATACCTGCTTTAATAATTTTCTGAGTCGGGACAAGAGTTTAATCAAGGGCATTTGTAACAACAAGTTTCATTCTAGCAAAGGGCAAATGATGTTTTTTAGAAGAATGTAAAACACTCTTCCAAGCAGTGTTGTGACAGATAAGCTAAGTCTCTGGAGAAAGAATAATGAAAACTTTTATCTTGCTAATACATGAATTAAGCTTGTGGTCTTTGGTGCTTTGTCTTCATGAGTTTTAGTTCCAACAGCATGACAATAGGCACAGTTCCAGTCTGAAAAGGGGTTTGTTAGTATGCTTTGATCTTTTTCATTTTCAAGGCCTGATCCTGATGCTATTGCATTCATTATGAGTTTTATAATCAACTTTGATGGAAGCAGTTAGAACCTAAGTGAGTTTATATGGGAAACAGATCTTTTTTTATTACTGAAAAAAGTATAACATCAGGAAAATACTATCTACCTGTACAGGGCCTAAAAGGAGAGGTCATGACCTTTTCCAGCTGACTGCAAAAGTAACTAAAAGTTTTGGTGCTTCCTTTGTATTTTTAGCAAATAGTTCACAAATTTTTTTAAGTTTTTTTGGAGACACTTTCCATTTAAAGTTTTCTCACCTGTGTGAGTTGTTTGGGATTGTCTTTGCCTTGCTATGCTTGTTTTCTTTTGGGCCAGGACAAAGATGAGGAACTCTGTGCAGAACTAAGCAACCTTCTAACTCAGTCCTCACCTGTAGGGTGGCTCATAATTGAAACATCCCCTGGTTAAAGATTCACCACGGTTCAGTTGATTCTAACCCGACAGGTTTGTTATTACTGAAAGACCTTACCTCACTTGTGTCTGACAACTGACAGCTCCTGTATTAACCTGTTTGATATAAGAAAGTTTTAGGAGAGCTCTTTACAAAGATGAATGAAAGCTTGCTACTGGATTCAAGGCTGCATGAAACCAACTCAGTTTCAGGTTTTAGAAGAAATATTAATCTTATTTTAAACTAATGGACTGGCACAAGGGACCACATCTAAAACCTGCAGCTGTCACATTCGCGTGATCCCAATGAGCAAGCCAAGCACACCTTCTGGCTTTTGTTTTTGAACATCCAGGTCCATTCCATCCAAAAATATTGTGGGCACTAAAACCCCACACAAATAGAAAGTAAAACTGACAGAAAAATTCCCTAATGCCCCTAAGACTGGAAACACTGACTTTCATATATGCCACCTCTGGGAACTGTACAATTAATTGCATCAGTTGATGTATATAAGTTCTCTCTTTAAAACATTTGAATGTGCAGTTTGGAAGCCAGCTGGACCTCTAAATGGCTGGGTAATGATTTTAAAATATGTATTTGCCCAGTGGAGTTATTAAGCTGTTTAATCGTAATACATATTTGCTACTCAGGCATGCATCACTAATAAAGTTTCTTATGAAAATGTCTTTAACAAGTGATTGTTGTTAAAGTGCAGGAGCTACTTTTCAAGCACTCAGCTACATCAGTTTTATTTGCAAAGTACCAGCCTTAAGAGATGACCCACTTCTCTTGTGCAAAATAAGCTGGTTTTGATTCTAGCATATGCAATGGATCTGTTATTTCAGAACCTGACTGGACATGGTCTTGGGCAGCCTGCTGTAGTTGACCCCAGCTGAGCTGGGGGTTTGGCCATATGACCTCCGGAGGACCCTTCTGACCTCAGCTGTTCTGTGACTTACAGACGGGTAACAGCCTCTATTTTAGTCCAAACACTCCCATTCTAAGTAGCTCATATTTTCCTTCAGATGTCCCTTTATGAGTAGGAAAAGCTTACTCAGTATATCAATAAAAACACCACCTTGCCCTGAGATCTTGCCAAAAACACCTTATGTGTATTGTACTTTTGCATAAAGACATCCATAGCAATTAATTACGTCTTCATACCACAGGATCTAAGTAATTTGTCATCATTTCATGAAGTGCACCACAGAATATTAAACAATAATACAGATATGCAAAATACCCATGTTGAGGTTAAATGCCCAAAATTAGGCAATAAAATTCATTCTAAAGTTGCTTAAACCACACATGAGATTGACAGATCGAACTGCATACACAGCTCATTCAGACAGTTAAGTCAGAAACATGTCTGCTGGGTACCACATACGTTCTAACTCTACAATTTTATCATCAATATGACTTTCTGTAACAAAAGCATCCAGTAGTGCTTTCCTAGCTGTCTGGACTTTATCTTAAATGTTACAATATTTGGTATGTTTCCTAAAACTACACACAAAACCATGACAGTCTCCAAGACGATTTTAAAAATTACTCTTAGATTTTCATGTGTGCAGAGGTAAGTTTTTTTACAAGTAATTTATTCGAGGCCAAAAATTTAGTAAGTGAACAAAAATCCCTCCCCACAATGTGATTTTTGAGGCTTCATAATTTCAGTGCAGCATTCACGTTTTTCAAGGCTGTAGTCTGACTGTGTACACTGTAAAACAACTACCCACATGGCAGAAGGTGGAGAACAAGAATCTTGAAGAAAAAAAAGTAACTCTGAAAAAGGAAGTGAACATATTTTTTGTTCTGAAAAGCAATTCTCTACTTTTCCTTGCCGCAGTACACAGGGCACGATCTACAGGACATGCATCGGCACATACTCTAAATACTTTGCATACCTTCTCCACCCTTATACACAGAAAAGCAGCCCTCCGACTCATGAGCTCATGCAAGCCAAAGAGTTCTAACATTTCTAATGCACTTTGGATAATGAGCAGAGCACTCTACAGCACAGGATGCAGAATTTCCCTTCACGCATCTGCACACTCCCACATACAGACTGCCTCCCAGAAGAGCTCACACAGACAGATTTCCATCCTGTTCCTGAAAGATTCTACCTGGTATATTTCAGCAGCTGACCTGAAATTACTCCCACAGATTCTTACTAATTTTATTCAACTTATAGATGCAGCTCGTCACTTAAAAATGCCTTCTTGGGTGTTAATTTTATGTTGCTGAGAGCCTGTTCATCCCTAGAACCAAAGGGACCTGTAGGTATTAAGTCTGATTTCTCTTCCTGTTCTCTCATCTCTATCCAGAACCAAAGCTCATGTGCTGTCATCAACTTTTTCCTTCCCCCCCGCCCGAACTTGGGCCAAACTTTTAGCCAAACTGAACTCTGAAATCACAGACTCAATCCTGACTTATGTCTTTTGACCTTTTAGATAAGAAATACACCATTACCTGCCTGGGTTCTCCATTGTGAACTTAGAAGACAACGTATTTCCTTTAAAAAGACAGAAATATTGTATGAGTGTATCTGTTAGTACCAAAATGTGACAACTTCTCAGTTCTGAGGACTTTTCAAGAATGAGTTCTGATGTGAATCTTACAGCTCTTTCTTTTCAATACATAACCCACTGAATTTAGGAGTTGCAACTGACTCCCACCTGTAAAACCAAAATCAGATGCCAGCCTACAACTCTATCAGTGAACTCATCTTCCATTCATGTATAATTCAGTCCTCCTCTCGTTCATATGATTTGGCATTCTTTTGGGCTTTCCTGGAGTACAGACAATAAGCAAGCATTACAAGCGCAAGGGGTCAGGCTTTCACGTAACCCACAATTGTTCCCTACATTTCAATTAAATATATTTAAAATGTATTATTATAAAATTGAAGGAAATGGCACGTTCAGATGCTTCGAATCAGGTCTGTTATGTTCCTTTTTTTTGCCCTTTTTTTTTTTTTTGCTTTCTTTTTCTTTATGCTACCTGAGAATATATTAAATAACTGAAATACATCAGCATCACTGAGTTTTCCTTTTCACCAAAGCAGCTACAGATTAAAAAGTCTGTCCACCTTAACACAGCTCTGGGCTTCCATAGCACCAGCATGCAGACAGACTTCCTGCAGTAGTCATAGAATGGTTTGGGTTGGAAAGGACCTTAAGATCATCTAGTTCCGACTTCCCTGACATGGAGTCAAAAGTACATTTGATTAAGTTATGTTATTTAGTTGCACTTTACTCTCTATCCTTATAGAGGAAACAGCACAACAGGGAAAACTGTGCCCATGCAGAAGTTTGCTTTTTGACAATGATTCCTACGAGAGCCTGTTGTTTTCTCCTCATTTCCTGAAAGCACTCACCTGTTGCAGAGCTACTCACAGCCTGTTCACCCGTGATGATCAGCCACCCAGAGTTAAACTCATTCTGTGACTGAAGCTTGCCTTTAGTCAGTGACCAAATGCAAAAGTCATTCTGGATGATTTTCCAACTTGCTCACTTCATTTGCGGTGGTCATACGAGAACTGCTATTTTCACAGCACATCTCCTTAGCCAGCGAGAAGAGCAGCACATTCTGGGGACACTGGCTAGGACATGAGCTGAGACCTTGCAGCTCAGCCAGCTCCATTTTCTCCAGGAAATCATTTTTAAGACTGAACTAATGAAACTGGGACTTCTCAATGACACCACATATATTTTTAAATGCTAATAAATACAACAGATGTATCTACATTACAATTTTAGTTTGGATAAGGAACTTGCTTTTGAAGCAAAATTCCCTCCAAAATCCTTTCTAACCATTCTTAGCTCATATTGCCAACCAATCTCTAAACACACAACCTGGATTCCTTTCAGATTATATTAATCCGGAAGACACTCTCCTGATAAACTGAATTTCGTTCATGGGATCAGACCACCTAAAGAACAACTCCTAAAATGTATACACTGCAAATACCATGTCCTCAACAGAGCCATTTTTTTCTACTAAAATTCATGCTCCTGTTGCATGTACACAGTGTCAGTACAGTCTTGCTCTATTTAAGTATTCTATGTTAAGGTGAAGAACACAGCTCTACATTAGACTTTTTTAATGTTTCTTGTACTTTTAAAAAAAGATGTAAGAAAACAATTTAATTCTTAATTTTTTAAATCATTAAATCAATCTCAAAAGCATACCTAGTTTTCAACAAAACTGGATTCTTCATGCTCTACAGACTTTAACACGCATTTAAATAACATTACTTTACAATATATATAGATTTATATTTTATAGATCATATGTTCTTGTTTGATATGTATGCCTGATTTCAAATCCTCATGAAACAGAAGTTCAAATGAAGTGATGGTTGAAAAGTGTTGCTCAAGTATTGTATACAGATGTATACCTGGATGAGCGTTGAAGAACCAAAACTTTTGCATCTTAACGATAACTACTTTTTGCTGCCGCAAAAATCTCGATCTATGAAGTTAAAAGAATGTGAACATTTTTATTTTCTAACTACTTCTTATGTACCCAAATATCCTGCTGACCTGCCCCTTCAGTGCCTGCTTGTCTGCGCTGGCCCTGGAATGAGACATCTAATCTTTGAAAAGTAATATTACTGCAATGTGGTTTCATATGTTATAAACTGATGCAAGGAATGTTACATGAACTGTGGCTAAAGGCAAGTAAGGTTCAGTAATACAATGAGTGCTTTTACTGAAGTCTCACAATGTCAGATATAAGTGCAGGGGCCTCTTGAGACACAGACTTTCACAAAAGATTACCCTGAATAGTCCTATAAAAAAGGTCTTTTAGGTAACAGCATATTACTTATTTGTCCTTATGCGAAGTCTATCTCAAAAATCTGACAAGAGGCAACAGTCTCAGAAGCAGTAAGTCTGAGGAGTTTTCCTCAGAAGAAAGCTGGTAGCTTTTTTTGTCACAATTCCTAGTGAAAGAAACACAGAATAATCACCATCATAACAGAAGCATTACTAAAGTGGCACTTTGATAATAGCAAGACATGTCTATGAGACTGGTATTTTCCCAACTACTTGAATCTTAAGAGATCAAGTATCTTTGGCTGTAGAGAAAAATCCTTTGAACCTTGGATTTGTTCTTAACAACACAGCCTTTTCTTCTTTGAAAACTTAACATCTGCTTTAAATCTCTATTGGTAATTCAGGCCCCTGTCCTGTATGATTCTGTAGTGGACAGCTAGCTCTAACAGAAAGTGAAGGTATAGCCTCTGGCAGGTATTAGCATTATAAATCTTGCTAATATTAGAAACATTTCAAATTGTCTACATTCTAGGTGCATATGCCAATTGCCAACCTGTGCCAATCCTCAGGGCGTCATTTTCATTGCAACTGATGCTCGTACTAACTAGATTAGACTATCACAAATATAGAAATATATGCTACCTTCATTTTGCCATATAAATTCAATACTCAGAAATAACTACGATCAATCTCCAATAAAAACAGGTCAACAAAAAGTCAATTTACGTGTGAGCGCAATAAATATTTCAATAAGCAATTATGCAATAAATATTTATTTACATATTTAGCGACATTATTGCAACATTGCAATAATTTATTGAAATATTCCAGTATTTTAGGTGCTGCAGTAAATATCTTTATACATATTGCTGCATAGTTTCATATATCACACACTGAATAACATTTACAGTATATGATATGAGCTACACATACATCCAGCGTTTCCTTCATATACAAACACCACACAAGTCTGTACACACACAATTCCTCGATTAAATGGTGGGGTTCATTTACCAGTGTATAAACAATACTAACTGCTGGTAGGCTTAGCCACATAGTTTTAGACTTTGTTTGGGCACAGTTCAGTGAACTAAAAGACATATTTCAGTGCTGACTGCTGGTAACTGTTTATTTTTGCCTCTTTGTAAACATTCATGCCATGAAAATTGACCTCATATAAACAGATAGAGTAGAGGTACACTTCATCAGAATTAATGGCAACATGTAAGAATAAAAGCAAAAACTTATTCGTGCGAACAGTATTGTCTGTAAGAGTCTGCATGCTTTGGGCAGTATTCATAGAACTTCTGAAGTCAGAAAAGCCAGCTTGATTTTGAGTTTAAAAATACTTTTTAAGTCTCCCACCATTTTTTCTTGTTATGATTTTGCTTACTAAAAGCTGCTATCACTGAATTGCTGGTTATCAGCTTGGGACTTTAAACTCCCAGGCATGGTAAAGTTACTGATTTTTCCACTCCGTTTATGCTGAACTGAATGTCGCAGGTCTTCAGTGCTAACCCACCATTCCTATTGTTTCCTTTGGAAACCAGGAACATGTGTTGTCCCTAAGAACTTTAGTAATTTCTGTGGACTGGGGCAGCAGCGGTAAAAATACAGAATGAATGCTACTATTGCATGAGCCAGAGCTCACTTCACAGCATAGTGTGGATTAGAAAAAGGGCCAAATGCAATCCTGTATTAAAAGATCATTCTCATCCCAAAAATTTCCTGAGGGATAATGCTAAATGTTAACCAGAGATTTAAATGTTACTCTAGACTACACAGTAAGAGCAGGCATCCTTTCACATACAGTACACAGAATTACCTGTCCTGTCTCAGCCATGCAAGGCTTATGCCAAGCATGCTCACTGATGAATTCTCCATGCTTTACAGTATGCAGCACATGAACAATATTTTAACACTGAATACAAACTGCTACTACTTTATACCATGGGATTTTGTTCTTATAAAATTTGATAAGAAATGTTGTCTTCTGCTGTGGAATTTTTAAAACCAGATAATAGTGAAATGCACTAGAGCTGGGCTGTACAAATGTGCAGGAAAAGTTGGCTGGTCCTTCCCAATTTACCTCTGTGAATGAGCAACACATTGCATACTGGCTCCAGGATGTGCCCTTGTATTTGAAATACAGACTAAGGGTTTATCAGTATAAAAGGGTAAGTAAGAGAGAAAAGAGAGGGAAGAAATGCAATATATCAAGCAATAAGTGATCCATACTGCTATCCAGGGTAGAACTAGGTATCTTAAGGTCCTTTCCAACCCTAACTATTCTGTGATTCTATGGTACTAGAAAACCAACACTGAAACAGTCACTAGAGAAAGACAAACTTTCTGGAAGCCTTAGACCCAGATCTTGCTTTCATAAATTATGAAAGAAATAACCAGACTTCCCTTACAATTACTTTAAGCTAAACATTTGCAGTACAAGTAACATTCAGAAAATTAGTGCATAAACACCCAAAAACCACTGTAAGTACATAAAAAAGGATTAAGAATGTTCAGTAAAATCGATATGCGTTTCAGAAGTCAGATCAAAATAAAAACCCCAAACCCAAGTCCAGGACCTAACTCGTTAAATAAGCCAAACAAATGGCAGTGAGATTATTAAAAATTGGAAAATTCTGCCAAGGAGAATTCAGACCATTTAAGCTCAGAAAATTACATCCTAAATATATAACGAAATAGAGGATGGATAACTTAGTCTAATCAGAACATCACTTTTGACTTCCCTAGTAACTTTCTGTATGTTCATGGCGATAAAATTAGTGTTTTTTCTATGCGTTTGCTGCTGCAGTTCAGGTTTGATTAATGGACAAGTCCTGGGAATCTTACTCTCTTATGTGCTCTTTGAACTCCATGGTAACAACTGCTTCTGTGGCAAACAACAACTGCCTTGTAGCAGTAGCTCACACAGCTGATCAATTTCTCAAACATGCTGTGATTGACCTAAAGAGGAGAAAGGATGCTTCTGACCTGCTTTTAACTCTCACAGCCAACGCTGTCTCTAGCTGGAAAACAGTCACTTTGCTGAATCATATGCCACCATTTCCACCACACAGGATTTTCCAGTCTGTTTGTAGAGTGCAGATCTAACTATGCTGTATAAAAAGCGAGGGATAAGAAAACAGCTGGGGTTTTTACCTTTCAGTGACAGTTTCTGGAACAATATATACAACAAAAGGAATTTTCTTGGATTGCTCTGGACCCTTAGACTCTCAGATCCAGCTGTACTTTTCAAACCTGCCCTTAGAGTAGTCCTTGTGTATCTCCTTATAGTAAAATTAAAGATCATGGGGCAGACCCTCAACTGGTAGAAACTGCTACTGCACCATCATTGTTAAAACAATGTAGAACCAGCTGAGGTTCTGCTGTAATAAGCTACTAGTGGAAAATTAAGGGTTTTTCTTCCTTATGCATTATCATTAATCAATACAGTTTACGCAGACTGAATAATGCATTATACCATTAACTGTAACATTAGCATTATTAAAGACTGGAACAACCCAGAATAAACTGACACGTTCACTTCAGCCTAAACTCAAATTTCTGACGCAATTCAATTCAAAAGCTTTTCTTGCTAAAACTAGTTTTGAAAGAGAGCACTACCCCAATAAACAGAGGGCCATTTCATTGATGGAAGACTTTCTGGGCACCCGACAAAGCAAATCATGTTTTCCAAGGTTTAAAATTACAGGTGTTACAAGTGCAGCATTTAAATGGGGGAAATCTGTGCAAACGAACCAGAACATACTGCTGGGAACTGGTGGAGCTGACTTGACAATGCCATCGTAAATTGCTTTTGAGGAAAAGAGAAACTATGCCAAACAACACACCAAATTCCTCTCCACATTATTGTACAAGTGTGTTGGAAGATGATGGTAGTTAAAAAGTAACCTCAACTGAAACGCATCCAACAGCTGAAAACAAACTAGTGGCTTGTTTTCTCTTCTTGAAGTGCCCATTTAATCCGTTCAGAATGTGGCTTCTCTTCTTTTCAAATGACTTGGCCATGTTTGCATGTATCTCTTGGAAATGACTGAAGTTCAGGAATATAGTAAGTACTGTCTATATAGTGTTTGTCACTGGCACTGAAACATGTTTTAATCTTGGTCTGAGCTGCTTCTGACCAAAAGACAACTCACCTACAGAACCACATGGAAAAGATCCCCTCAAACCCCAGAAATCCCTCTATTCTCTATATGCTAAAAGAAAAAAAAACAACCCTTTTGATTCTCACTGTTCTTTCTTTTCTCTTTCTGTGGCACAGCAAAAGTTACAAATTACAATGAATTCGAAGGTAATGCTCTAAATACCAATTTTTATTCCAGCACTTCTTAACCTCAGATGCAAAGATTTGTGGCTACCATAGCCCCTAAAGGCCCAGCCGCAATCACTTAATCCTGCCATCTACATAGTATAGGTTGTACAGTTGAAACCCTTAGGATATGTGTTTGTTCACATGAACTATGATATATCTTTCAGAATGAAAGTAATTTGACTCTTGACACCCTAATTAGTACGCCAAGTTAAATTTTTGTAGTGGAAAAACAATGAAACACAAAGGTTTTCTCTCCTTAGGCCCTTAGCAAAAACAGCCAGAAATGCTACAGTCCTGAGCTGGTTTTAACTAGACCAAGCCAACAGGGCCAGCTCCAACAGTTCCACACTGTTGTGAATGCTCCAACCCTGGAAGCGTTTAAAGCCAGGTTGGACAGAGCCTTGGGCAACATAGTTTAGTGTGTGGTGTCCCTGCTCATGGCAGGGGGGTTGGAACTAGATGATCTTAAGGTCCTTTCTAACCCTAACTATTCTATGGTTCTATGATTCTACGAAGCATATCCCTCTTGACCTGGCTGGTCACATCTGCATGGCATACGGGTGCGGAGTTTTACCAAACACTCCTATCAGTGCATTCGGGCTTCTCAAAAGGAAGAAAAACTCCTATCTTCGTATTATCAGATTACTTCACGTGATAACAGTTACTCTGAGAACACAGCTTGTTTCTGTTCGGTTTGTTGTTTTTGGGGGGGGGTTGTTGGGGTTTTTTAATTATTTATTTTAAGTAGCTAGTGCAACACTTATTTGCAATTACCATGCATTGATATTGGTAGGTTTCTTTGAAAAGTTATGTATTCTTTTATCTCTTTGCGCATTTTTGTCTAATTTTAACTTGTACGTATTAACAAAAAGCATTATGCCCAGAAGTGGTTTAATGTTTCCATGACAAAATTTCATAATGAAGACCTGATCTTTCTCAGGCTTTCTGGCACAGCTAAAATTAAAAGGAAAAATCAACAGTTTAAAATTAGATATTTCAATATTTTCCAGTCTCACAGTGCTAATAACGCTGGTATCTCGCAGGGAATCTAGTGCTTTACAAGTAGAGCAGAGTGCCCTGTCCCACAGTTTGTTAATATATCTCCCAAATTACCTTAGTAAAAAACCTTTTTTATTACTTTTATACAACTCTGAAGCAGTTAAAAGGCTATCTTCAACCTTCTAATATTAAAATGTCAACTCACTTCAGAATGCATCTTTCTTTCAATACATTAATGGATATTGAGAGGTAAGAGGGAAAATTACAATCCAGAAAAGTGTTAACAGTTCTTTCAAGGTTTTTTCTTAATTTCTTATCAATTACTATTTCTCTTTTTTGACGAGCTAAAGCAATTATGCATTATCAACACACAGAAAAGCAGAAGAAACTGAATTCACATTCAGGTTTCATAAAGTGCAGGTGGCACAGATAATAACCAGGTAACTATTTTGCCCTGTAAGCAAGAGCACTGTTAATCCACAAAAGCTGGTTAAACATTGCAGAAGGGCTCAGACACTGTGAGTAATTCGGCAGCAGCTGATGGAGAGAATACCACCCAGATTCTTGGCCTGCTGCTCCCAGACACTGGTCCCACAGCCGCACAAGGGGCAGATGTGGGTCCCAGCTGCTCCATCTGCCACTGGTCCCTACTGAGTGTTGACAGGTTCAAACTACCTGTATTAAATCAGAGCAGTAAACTTCCTGGCTGCGTTAGTGACTACAGCAGGCAGCTAACAGCAGCAGCATTTGAGCAGTCACACACTTAACTTCCACTGTCCCATTGCTTGTGAGCAGTTACCTTCAGCAAAGCCCCAGGCAGAGAGCTGGGTCAGGAGTGCATTACAGTCACAGTGTTAAATCAGAGCCTATCTGTTAGACCCTTTATTATCCCTCACGGGGGAGTTCCACCAGATGAAGTTCCTTGCAGTGCTCCCTCACTCTCTGAACAATTCAACATTGCTGCTTGCCTTTCTGAGTGTAAGAAGCTTTTACAGTGTGTTGTATTAGGGGGAAGGCATTTTGATGATTCAGATTCTTCAGGGTTAAAATTCTGCATTTCTTTGAAAGCAAGTTCAAGGTGTTCTAGTCAGTTTAAGGACTGATCAGACCTTAGAAAACCTAGAATCCAAATACTACCCCAAAAAACAACAACAAAACCACACAAACAGAAGGCACTGGTCACTGTCACACAATGGTAAGGTATAATACGTTGCTATTCAAAAAAGGAACAAGTCTTCACTTGGCTCTTGAACAACCATATTTTCACAGAAAAACTGTAATTTCAGCACCTGCACTTAACAACATGTTTTATGTATTATATTTTCAGTGCATTTCTCAACCTGGTGACAAACGCAGCGGACTCATTCAACTGACATTTTTCCCATTGTTTCCAAAAATTGAATTCCATGAAAACGGAAATCTTCCTTCCAGATATGTGGGGTTTGCTGAAAACGGACAGAGGGAAGTCAAAATCATTTCCACTTGTTCCATTTCAATGCTGAAACATTTCATTTTACTGCAATTAAAAAAATAAATAAAATGTAATGCTACTACAAGCCGGCATTTATTTTTAAGTTTCTACAATGCTTCAATAATTTGATACTTTAAAAAAACTCCGTGTTCCTGGAAAATTCTCCCATTTTCAGGTTTTGTTCACACTTGGAATGAAAACAAATAATCAAAATGTTAACACTGCAACACACAGCCTTTTCCTAAGGCATACAGAGAAGAAACTAATCGAATCACAAAGCAGACAAATAGTAAGTATCATGACAACTCACACTAAATTTTACACAAACACTGACCTGTTGTTTGTTTACAGATGCTTTAGCTCTTGTCAGCAATGTGAAAGCATCTCGCACACATTACAGAAAGCCCATGTTATATAAAAAGGGCATTTTAAACTGAGTTTTAGAGTCGGGATCTGGACGTCGGAAGTTTAACTAACTTTCTCACTGTTAGACCACAGATTAGAAAATCCCTGCAAAGCCAGAAATCTAGTTCTGCTTCCCACTCACCCCCTCCCTCAGAACACCAAACTGCCTAAAGCAACATCACCCTCAGTCATAGTTATCTGAGCACAGGGCCAATAGCCCTGCTCTGCCTTTCACCGGATCTGCATTTGGTGCAGTATTTGTAATTTTATTACTTTAGTTGATCAAAGTCATGGACTAGATGTTGACTTTTCAGCTGTTTTGGCAGCACTGTTGGAGGAACTTGAAATTATTAAGCAGATGTTCTGCAACATAACTGGGGGTTTGTTTTGCTCTAATGAGATACAGTATTGCTACAATGAAGGAAATTGCTTGCGGATCTGCTATAATGCATTTTACATACACTGGGTTACATCTATATTGGAGTAATGAAAAAAAATACTGTAAAAGTCTGTATCCCTTTTCAGATCTGATGATGTCACCAGACTCATATTATTATATTTGAAAAAAAAAAATAAAAACAGATTAGGCTCAACTTTTTGAGGCCTGTTTCTGGTTTTATGCTTGATGTCCACCTCAGTGGTGTAATGGATCCAAACAGTTAGCTCTTTGCGATCTCTCTCCAGAGAGATCACTGCACTGTTCCAGCAAAACCAACCATAGCAAGTTGCACCTGAGTATTTTTAGGCCTCTGACCAAAATTATTCAACAGCAGATCTTCTTTTTTTGTAGATATATGAGCAAATTTAAGGCCCAGTTTCTCTGGCTCTTTCAAACTTAGTTTTACATTTGTGGTGTTTGGATTTCAATTCAGAATTATACAATGCAATATGGAAAGCAAATTAACAAATTCACAAGTTGACAGTGTGGACAAATGCCAGAGATTTGTATCTATCTGGGTGTAAGAGGGAGAACTGATCCAAAAAAATATTAGCAAGAATTGTCTCTCCTTTGTAAAAGACCTCAAACTGTGGCTTAGATATTTATTATGCGCCATGCTTATAAAACTTCCAAGATGTTTAATGGAAACAGAGCACAATAGAAGCCAGTTCTGCTTTTCATTTTATATACTACCACTGGGAATCTTTTTCTTCTGATGTTCATCCATATTATAAGCTTTTCTTTCACAGAGGGTAAGAGTTTCCTTGCTCTGAAAATAGTAATTCATTATAACAAGGAGCATCAACCGTATATAAATGCCAGTCCAACTACTTATGCTGGCTAAATTGCTAAAATCTTTTTAATCCCCTTCATAACACTCAGCACTTCCAAAAACCTCCATTCAAAACATTAACAGAATATACGAGAAACACAGGAATAAATAATAATGTGCAGCACAGGCACCCACATCCATTTCAATAAGTAATCTCGTTTTCCTAGCAAACAGTTACATGAATGAGAGTTGTAAACTCTGTCCTCTGAAATGCTGGGAGATGAAGTTGGAAATTGTCAATCTGAGGGCTTTTAAAGGAACACCACATTACAAAACAGACTACAATGACTGAGCCTTATGAACTCTCTGTAGTAGTTTATCTTACAACCTCCCACCCCTCCCCCGCTCTTAAAGTCTTGCACAGTGACTCCAGACTAAGAATGAGCTTGGCACGTCTCAGTACTCAGCCTCAGCCACAGGCACTAACCTTGCAGGTTTTCATCTTATACTACAAAAGAAAAGATGAAGTCTTCTCACTCATATCCTACAGAAAGATGTTTTCTCAGAATAGGTGAAGCTTAAGCAAATGACTTTTACCTTGTGCTCACCACAGGCTAAAAGTATGGATATTCTGGTTCTAGGGATGTACTTTTGCTAAGCATCAGTAATTCACAAGCATGTCTTAAACTTTCCCACTACCACGGCTCAGAGGCAGACAGTGGGACAGGCCTTCCAGCAGTGACCCAAGCAGCCCTGTAAACTGGTCAGCCTGTAATGATGGCCTCACCTGAGGCAGCTGGGATTTTCTAGTTTGGGAAAAAAACTGCTCATGGTTTAAGTGCCCTGCACCATGCTTAAATGTCAATCACTAATAAGCCACCTACTATTAAAACACAGCAGTAGAAGACTCACCAGATCTGAAACCTAACATGTCCTGTACTTGAGCAAGCTTCTGAAACTTTTCAGCTAGCCACAACTCGTGGACTTGTGAACTTACACCACACTATTGATAATTATGATCAAAGCTTCTGGCAACACTTGTAGACTGACCCAAACCTCAGTTTTGGAGCTGATGAGATAAAGCTAAAGCTTTTATAACGCTCATCAGACAAAGTCCACAAATGTTACTTGAACCAGAACTTGTGCATCTGCCTTTTCAGTATATGTAGGTGTTAATTTCTAAAATCTGCACAATGCCATAGAGATTACATTAAGAAAATAGAATTTTGCACCTAAGTATTCCAGAAAGTGGAAGTTCTACTCCTGAGAACGTGCACAAGCAATTTCTGAGTACACCAGTAGCAGCTGTGAACATAAACATTTACATTCACGTCTGAAGTCAATGTTATCTTTCCTTTTGCAACAGGCTCAAAATGAAAAAAACGTAAATGAAAAATATCTTAATGTGCAATTCTTTCAACATAATGAAAAATACCTGGAAGAAATCAGTCTCCCAAAGTAGAAGGGAAAGAGTCTGCATTTACTAGGACCCCTTTTATAGTTTGTTTCTCCAAGAATTACGTCAGTGTTTGGGGTTTTTTGAACTAGGAATACATACACTATTTTGACTTTTTTGTTTTATTTTTTCTTTTTAGGACAAGTGTTTAAAGGTTCAACAGTAGAATAAATATTTCATTTAGTAGTCACAATTTTAATCGCCCAGGAACACATATAGTAAAACAAAAGACAGTGACATTTTGGGGAGGGAAAGGAAGTAATTTGGTCTCTGAGATGGTCCTAAAACTCCTTCTTTGTGTACTTGCAATTCTTCACAGAATGGAATAAAAGTCTGAATCCCGTATTTATGTGCTAGTGCTTTCTGAGTCCCTGCCTGTACACTCACCCAACAATCCCAGGCCCAGCATCAGCAAAAGTTCTTTGAACCTTCCATCAGAGTAGGGATTACCTGTGGACTCTTTCAACTGGGTCATCTTTTTTCAAAGAATGTGTGAAAATTTCTAGTGAGGTCCTGAGCCTCCACGGAATTAGGTACATACCAATTCTCTGAATACACAGGAATCTGGATATTATCAACCTGCAACAAAGTCTTGCAGGATTGGACCTCAGTTCTGTTCACTTTTTTAGCTATATGGTGAATTTTCTTCTAAATGACCTCATCCAAAAGCCACTGAAGTGAATGAGAAAAATTCCCACTAACCTCAACAATCCTTGGACCTTCAGGACCTATAAAAAGTCATAATTATTACGCCTCTCTTCAGCAGCAATCTGACTGGTAGTTCTGCAGCCTGCTACATACGCAGCACCACATTAGGACAATCACTGTTGACCGCAGTAGATAAATTTCAAAGCTTTTTTAAAATCAAACACATGGAAAATATTTTGAAACTATTTAAAACCTTTTAAAATGCATAACTGAGTCAACAAAAGCTATTTCCACACATAAGATGTGGCAAATATAGTCATTTTAAAGATCTAAGATAGCTTGATTAGTATTTTTCAGTAGGAAGCTTCTTTTCCACTTCACTTGCTAAACTCGCATCGTATGTTTTCTCCTTATGTCTCAGTTGTTCACTTCCTTTTAAACATGAAAAGAATATTCACCAGGCATTTTTCAGCTTTTGCCTTGTAGGTTAACCAACCCACACTGCGCACAAGCGTTTAAAATCAAGAATACATACTGGATTTTGAAAATTGAAAATAGTACAAGAAATGTGTTGAATAAATATTTCGTTCATTTAAAAAGATGGAACACATGTTGATAGTCCTTTGCTTAATTGTTGCCCTGTTTATTCAACATTCACCAAAGTTAATATATCAACATGTTAAAATGATTACACAGGCTCGACTTTGCAGCTCTATTTTATTCTCCAGACTATTTCATGGATCTGGGAGACACTGGGGGTTTTGCAAGAAGTGCACACCTGTAAAACACTGCAAGTCCTATGTTTTCCCCCATTCTAGTGCATTATGCTACAAGAAATGGTTATGCAGATCTGCATGACAAGGACTCGTAGGCCTACAATCATAAAACTCATTAAAAATAGTTTCCTTGTGAAGCTGTAAAATACATCTGTTTGGAGCATCTGAGCTTGCTTGTCTTTGTTTGCTACAAAAGGAATCTAGCACCAAAAAGAAAAGATTTAGGAGAATTCAGACCAAGATTAATTTTTTATATCCCAACAGAGATGTAATAAGGATAGGATGCCCTCTTTACATTGGTGTTTTGTTATAAAGAAACCAAAGGAAGTGAAACATTTTGATCCAACAGCAACGGCAAACCTTTTTGAGTAACATTTTGGCTCTGAAGCTTGACAGAGGACTTTTCCCATGCATAACAGGAGTAAAACAAAACCAAACCAAACCAAAAAACCACAATATAATCTCAAAAAAGACTAAAGCATCCCAAAACACTTATTCTACATGTGTACTTGTATACACTACATACAGTAACCATGCCAATGCTAACAGCACTAAAAAGTGTAAGGAAAGCTCCGTTTTGACAAGACAGTCAAGATACTTAATTTGCCCCCCTGTTCTCTCCTTCATCTTCACAAGCCCAGAATACAAAAGGATCTGATGCTACAAAATGAAATGAAGATGCAAAAAAGTATTGCAATTCTACCACTGGGTAAAGTTGCCTCACAACCCTAGCTAGAACTGACAAAAAAGAGGGATCAGCATTACCTTTGTTTCCTATTTCATACATGGCAGACTTTTTGGCTCTGAGAAAGTTGTGCTTGGTGCAAGATCCAAAATATAGGGGACAGAGATGATAGAGACCAACCCCCGAATTTGCCTAGAATTGGTTAAATTTCTAGGGTATGTTAATTTAAAGCAACCTTGCTCTGTGCTAATTCTGACTTCCATAACCACACCCTCTAAGTACTAGTAGGACTCTGCTCTAAGGTATTCCCATGCCCACCTTTACACTGTTGGTTCATGTAGCCCTACTTATTAAAGAATTTGATTGACAGCTAAGTCAGAAACTGAGAAAGCTGTGATAAAGCTACTAAGTACTTTACACCAGTAGGTTGGGGTTTGTGGATCAAAGTATTCCACTGATTCATTTTTATAAGGTGGTGGGTTTGTGGCTTGATTGGGTTGTGGGTTTTTTATTATTTTATTCATTTCTGACTATTGGGCATCTGTCTCGTTCCAAGGGCCACGAACAGGTAAAAATCTACTACAGAAATTCAACAAAGATTCTGTTTACTCATTTTCAGAAGAACAAATAATATTAATGAATATTACAGTGGAATTTCTTTTCTTTTGGTTCAATGTATGAGTGTATGCATTTGCATGGCATCTCTCAGAGCCTATCAGGTAATTCGTTGACACTGAGGCAAGAATACTGATCTGAACCCATCAGGACTTCCTCTTGGTAGCAAAGGGAGTCAAGACAAATTTTACCAAAGGAGGCTTAACAGGATCTATAACACATCCACACGTGCTTTGCAAAAATCAAATCTTCCTTCGACATTCTATTCTAGCCTAACAATCTTCATTACCACACAATCTGGATACAATTTTCTTTCTATATCTGCGCCTGAAAGCCACAACATCTGCCCTTAACTTTCTACTCCCACCAAAGGAATTAAGAAGTGTGCTTTGAAATGAGGGAATAATCCTTCCTGAGATCTAGCCAACTTGCAATTAATGCAATTAGGCAGGCCAGATACTTTAAAATGCAGCAGTAAATATTGGTCACCTGGATAGAGAAGACAGTGTCTCTCCTACAGCAAAGCAAGGCTAAACTTATCTTAACCCTGTAAGATTAGGAGAGGTATGGCTTATCAGCTCATCTCCTTTCTCTCACTTTCCTGTCTTCTTAAAAATACATTCTGTTTACACTTCGGAGTGTACTGAATAACATTCAATGGAAGATCTCCCATTTTCCCAAGGGCACTAACAACCCTTTCCAATTTTTGAGGCTCATCCAAACGTACATCTATAATCATCAAAATCTTCTTGCTCTCATGCCTCTTAACCCATTATCCCCTCCAAATAACAAGTAGAAAAGTGGGGAAATTGAGATATGCACAATGAAGTAGGAACATTACAACATGCAGTGCATGTGACCTATGACAAGGAAAAGGTTGACTTCATACATCAGAGTATGGTCCCTGCTTAAAACAGAACAATTAAAAATACATATGCATTATTCTTTGAATTGTAACAGACCACAGGATCCCAGCTAAAAGCCAGGCTCTGATACCACTATGCTTCTTACAAATACAAATCAAAACACATGTATTAATAAAATTATGTGTGAAGAATAACTATTAAAAGGCAAGATACCATGTAGAACCACTAGTTTTCCATATATATGTATCTAAGAATATTTTCTATTAAAGCTTTCCATAGAATTAGTTACATATTTCAGTAATACACAGGATATTTACAATTTCCAGGTCAAGCTCAACACAGCAGATGTTCAGGAAGCAGATTTATTGATGAAGTCAAAGAAATGCCTCAGATACTTTAGCACAGCCATACTTTTAAAGCCTTGCAAACTTCCACCTGCTTTCTCTCGTGCTTCATTCACAAATCAGGAATAAATAAAGGGGGAGTAAGAGACATACTATAAATGAACTTCTTGTTCTAATGCATTTGAATAAATTCTAGTCTCGTTGGTAAGCAACATTTCAAAGAAATTTCAGTAATGTGTAAAAAATGAAAACTTCACTGCCTCAGATAGAACTTTCAATGGGTCTTAAGGAAATCAGAGCTCATACTCTATTAGAATTACAGAAGAACTGTATGCCTATAGTATGTACTACTACTGTATGCCTTAAGCTCCTGTCAGTAATTTCAGGTATATGCTTTAGGATGTCTTGTCTTATACTGATCTGCTACTGGTTTACTGTTCCTGAAACAGCTAGAGATTAAGACTGATCCAACTTAGAAGTAGCCCAACAAAGAAGAGAACAAGGCAAGAGAAGCAAACTGCAGTATGTTCCTGCAGTGGTTGAAGAAATGAAGCCATCGATTCTCGTAATGTACAGAACAGAACTAAGTTTTCACTAGATTTTTCCAAATTTATTTCCTAAATCCAAATTATGCTAGAGCATAACCCTGAAGAAAAGTGCATGTGAAATGTACATGTGAACAGCACATACAAAGGAAGTATATCAACATAGTTGTTTAACGCTTATTTTCATTGATAGGCATAGACTTGGTTTGCAGGAAGGAACTAAGACCAATTCCCAGACACAATTTTTTTTCCTACACACATACTACAAATGATTAAAAAAACCCCAAGAGGTAATAATCCCTTTGGCTTTTTGTGATGAAACATAAGAATGACAATTCTGTTACTACCTAAAGTCTGTTATTAGCTACATTGTGTTACTGCCTATCCTTGGGGAAGTGTGCACTATTTGAAGTGTAGCTAATCAACAAATACAAACACCGTCTACACATTACATTTCAAACCTCCCAAAACTCTGTCTGTTGCCTCTTTGATGAACCTGGCTACAGTATTTCACATGAAACACGAATAACAAGAAGAAATAGTCATAGAAAATACAATGCATGTAATTGAAGTACAAGCTTCAAGAACAACTTGCCACAAAATGGAATAAAAGGAATCAAGATTTCTAACAATTGGAGTCAGAAGTAGGAAAAAAGAAAAAAAAGAAAAAGGCAGAGAAGTCTAGTCTGTGGAGATGAGAAATGAAGACTTCAAGCAGCTGCTCGTGGAATATAATACCTTGCAGCTGGATGAACTGCAGCACAGCTGGATTATTTTTGATATTATGTATATACTCAAACATCTGTATGCTCACTAACTAGAACTTAGCAAGAGAAAATATAAATAAACCAGTAAGATTTCTTGTCTTTTGGGTGAAAAAATTAGGCTGTCAAAGGATTGAACACAAAACTAAGAGAGTACCAGTTCTGCACAGCATATCCTGAGCCACAAGGAACTGGCAGTTTCAAATCAGGAAAGGCCAAGAGTTCATATGTTACCTTTGTTTCTCAAGGACTGCACTCTTCAACCCAAAAAATCACAGGCATTCAGGAAACATATACCAAGGTATACCTTACTAATCTTACACAAGGATGCATTCTCTAATTACCCTAAACTGAAGTTCTACTCCCAGCTAACCTAAAAAGATGACACAAATGTTATGTTTCTCTGTATATATCAGACTTTACAATGTCTAGAACAGTTTTATATTAAGATGTGATGAAATCCAACAATGGACATAATGCACTGATACCATATGTCACAATTCTAACAAAATTAAAACCACCACACTAAACCACTGAAAACAAGTATAATATCTTCAAGGTTGGCCCAGAATATTCATTCATTTGCAACATTTCATCCTATGGGCTGCATTTATTATCTGGCCCAGAACTCGTTTTAAAATTATCTGTGCATATTAGGTAGCTGTATACACATAGCTACACGTAATAAAGTTAGAAGCAGTATCTAGAAATACGACAAGATAAATGTTACTTGTCAGAATTTTTATATCCATTTAGCAGACTTCCGAACACTCCCAGAAAGGGATGTCCTGAGGTTTACTAGTTCTGGTGGATGATTTCTGCTCATCAACGGAACGGAAAATACTCCACAAAACATCTTATTGATGAGACTTTAGAACTGAATAAACAGTTCCTCACAAGCCTATATACTCTTGTCTGTACAAAACCTAAGCAAACGAGCAAAAACCCCCCAACCTTGAAACAACTTCCAGAATCCAGTGCTTAATGCTACTTGCACCTCCCAGTACCCCACTAAGATTTTAAAAGATCAATTGGGCTTTTCTACCATTTTATAATTGCTTAAATTATATTAATCAGAGCTCATTCAGTGTCTTCAGTGTCCTCAATTACCAGCAGACTGTAGAAGTTTCTTAGCAAATTACCATCATAAGTTGGGCCACTACATTTTGATCTGTTATGAGAAGCTATTTTGTCATTTAAAATAAGTGAAATCTACTGTTACAAATCCAGCAACAAAAACCATGAGTAATTAAACCACAGCAGCCATGAATTAGTCTTCAGTCTCCATCCTAAAACCAAAAGTTAGTTCAGTCTACATCATAAATGCCTATTACCTGACATTGGGTACTGCAGTTGCAGTATTTGCTAGGCACCTGTGAAAGTCATACATTTCATTTTCTCCAGCATTTCTGTTTTTCACAGCTGCAGCTCGGAGACACCTACAGCTAGAAGTCAGGTTACTCAGAAAGCATTTTAAAGTAAAAGTAAACTCAGAAAGGACTTTATTGCAGGCATTGATCTACCTCTACAGTTAGTTCTCCTGTGAACGTAACACAGGCTTCAGGATGAAGTGCTGACAATAAAGTCATTTTAGAGAAAGACTACCACGAAGTCCAACGTGAAAAACATGCAGAGCAAATATCCTTCCATCCGTTCAAAGTTTGGATTCGGATACACCAGAAGCAAACAGAAGCCAGGTGGATTGCCCAACCGCCCTGCCACAAGGCTGGGTGCTGACACCCAGCACCCATCAGTCTCTCCCACTCCAGTTGATTTTGAATCACTCATTATGGTGCTCATCAGTAGTAAGGTTTGGCAACAGTGGCACTGGGAGACTGGGGACCCGTTTTTCCCCCCCACAGAAAATGCAGCAGTGACATTTGTGCCATTTCATACATGTTACTGCTGCTTTCACCTTTCACCTACGAAGAATTTTTATCCCACTTGAAACTCAGCCTGCCTCGAACCCTGCTCCAAAGAGCAATGTGGTGTACTGACTCCACACAACTTCTGTCTCTCAGCAATCACATAGAACAACAAAGCGAAGTTGCAAGAGGAAGCCAGGGCTGGCAAACAGAAGGAATTGGATGAACCCTGCCAGGCCTTCCAGAAATCCCTCTTGCTGCCGGAGTTCACCCTGACCCTGCAGGTCCTGCACAGGTGAATGGCGGTGCCCACAAGGCCAGCCACTGCAAACAGCAGGGAGCAGCGGCTTCTCTGAGGCCATCGGGTTCCAGCCACTCCCTGCCAGCAGCAAACTACTTAAACAGCTTTCAAGATCCAAGCGTGGCTCTGTTCCTAGAAACTCGTCTGGCTTGATACAGTATTTTAAGCCAAAGACATCTCAACTCTACCAAGTGGAACTAAATCATCTGCACGTCACCACCATGACGATCCTTTAGCCACGTCTCATTCCTATTATTACCCTTGTTAGCACACAGTGAGCTCTAACACAAGTCTCATAACTCACACATCTGAAATGGCAGAATTCCCACTGTTCAAGCGATGCAGGTGAATCAGCGCGCTGCCCTGCAGGCAAGCGTGTTCACCTGAAAGGGGAGCACTGAAACTAGGGCTGGTTTTCAACAAAAAGCAATCAAAAATGTCATTGGGTGGCAATATTCGGTCAAGTCTGCATTTTAGAAAAATTCCCACTAAAATTTCGCTCCAAAATAACAAGATTAAAATTTTGAAAAAAGAAAACAATCATTTCCATGAAAAGTTTGCATTTCTTTTAATACGAGGGAAGGGGGCAAATCCTCAGTATCTTTTAGGGGCAAATCACACCTGATTTTCAATGCACCAGGCTCTGATTCGCCAAAACCTCTTTCATCTACCTTTTTTTTTTTTTTTTTTAAGAAAGTTAACTTGTCTGTCAGGAGAAAGTGCTCAAACTTTACATTATTGTGCTTTTAAATCGCTATGTTTCCAAGGAAGAAAAAAGCCGAGTCCCCAGAGACTACATTTTCAGCTATTTGAAGTTTTTCACACTGGAGATGGAATCACATCTCTGCCTTGACTCCGAAGCCCTCTCCCACTCAGGAAGCAGGCCGAGGCAGTCCTGCTGGCGGCTGCTCTTGCTGGGTACCCCGCAAGGTCAGCCCAGGCCAGGAAAGCCGAAGATCCCTGCAGGACTCTGCATCTGAAGAGAGCAGAGCTCTTGGCACATGTACTGCTCCTATGCCCGCCTGCCTGGCTCAAACAGAAACCATGGCTGGGACTGCAGTATAAAACACTGGCTACCACAAAAGCCTGGCTTTCTTTATCAGAGAGAACTCAAGGCAAGAGGGTCTGCAGCTGAGCAGGATTTTCTGCAATTGTTGAATCGAAAAAACTGCATTTTACAATGTATTTTGGATGCACAAGAGTACCCAGGTACCCTCCTAAAGATGATCCTCTACAAGATAGAGATATTCCTGGAGAGGATTTTATTTCTTCTTCAGCCTTATACAGGTTAACCCTGCAGTTATCTCCCTCCTCTCAAAATATGCAGCTATTCTTCACTAAGACAGACTCCCACTGACTTACCCGTTTCAATGAATCAATAGGTTTTCTTCCTTCAGGAGGTTCTTTTCATACAGCCAATAAAATATCAAACACTTTAGGTTATGAGTTTTTCACCACAATTTAAAAAAAACAAAAACATGTTTGCTGAAATAAAGAGTTCAAATTAAAGAGTTTCAATCATCAGAATGATTAAAACATTGATTCTCCAACTTCAAACTTCCTTAGGGGTTTTATGGTCATGTCACTGTGATGCTTTCCCTCTGTCACAAATGGATCTTTCCTCTTGAATCCCAACCTTAAAGTTATTATGTGCTATTCATTCTCCAACACAAACTAGAGGTTTTTAATTAAATACTCTAAATTCGTAAGGTTTATAGTCCCTTTAATCAGCTTTTTTAATAAAGACAAAAGTTTGTGTTGGAGCAGTAGCAGATAAAAACAGGGGTTAGAAATGCAGCTGCACCAATCTGAAAGAGGGAGAAATAAAAATATGTTTATTTTTAAAAAATAATCATAATTACACTTAACTCTGCATCAAGACAGGGCTGTAAATTATGGTTTAGCTGCACTTATTGATCCAACATAAACATTAGGAGCAAGCTGCACTATGCAGGGGAGGGGAAAAAAGAAATGACTGTGGCATGTTTTAGATCCCTTGAGTCATCTTTGCTGGCACATAGTAGAATGAGTCAAAGCTGCTGCGTACGTAACAAGGAGATGGACGTGGGCTGAGCTGGCTCAGAGTTGGCTGTGTCTTGTCAATAACAGTTTGAAAAGGGATGCATCAAAGCTAATATATCGTAACTCTTTTGGGCCATAGAATCATAGAATAGAATGGTTAGGGTTGGAAAGAACCTTAAGATCATCTAGTTCCAACACCCCTGCAGGGACTCACTGCACTAAACCATGTCACCCAAGGCTCTGTCCAACCTGGCCTTGAACGCCTCCAGGGTTGGAGCATTCACAACTTCCTTGGGCAACCTATTCCAGTGCCTCACCACCCTCACTGTGAAGAACTTCTTCCTTAGATCTAACCTGAACTTCCCCTGTTTAAGTTTGAACCCATTACCCCTTGTCCTACCACTAGAGTCCCTAATGAAGAGCCCCTCCCCAGGAGAAGTTATGGTGTCCACAGAAATACGCTTTCAGCCATTGCTTGCTGAGGTACCAAGCTCTTTTCTGCCTAAACGCATGGTACAAAGTGCCAAAGTTGCACAGCTCTGAAACTTTCTTTTAGGCAACTTCACAATGACAAACATGACTTTAATTGAAAGCATGGTGTATGCCTAATGTTCAAAATTTGAGATACAGAGGTACAGCTTTGCAAGCCTTCATGATACCCACAAGATAAAACCAGAACCCACAACAGGCCTGAGCATCACTACATCAGAAACAAACATTAGTAGAGCAAGGAGGTAGATATGAACCTACCTGAATCTTCACTGACTCGAGTTGAGCTGTAAGAATAGCTAACATCAACTGTGAATCAAAGCTGCTCATCTAAAGGAACTACCAAAAGCATGCTAGCATGCTAAGTACACACAGAAATGTCCATTTCTAGGTATAGGAAAAAGGAACTTCACACACTTGCAACAATCCTTGAGTCCCCAAAAGAAAAAATGAACAATGACTTCTAAAACTTCCTTTAGCACATCTTTGGAAGAATCTTTATTGTTACAAAACAGGCATTTTGCCTTTGTGCAATAAGGCAAGGCACCAAATCCCAAAAGCTGGCTCAGAGAGAGCTGTTGAAACAATGCAGTCCAACAAGGGGCTCCCTCAGTCCCAAGAGCAATACAGTGACAGCAGCACATGATGGTCTTCCAGCTAACACACCCACATGCAGCCCTACACACATGAGCTTTTTACTGCTTTCCATTAAAAACTTAGTATCAGGCTCTATACTACACCTCAGTTTATTAATAGTAAAAAAATCACCAGTAGCTATGACCCTTTTCTCCTTCTAAATCTATCAGGATGAAGAGAGGGGCAATGAAAATGTAAGAACCAGGAGGAATCCCTCCATCATGAAAGAAACTTTCCTGTTCCTTTTCCATATCTCTTATTCTGCCTCCCTTTTGGAGCTGAGAAAGCAACTTAGCCCAATAAGTTTTAAAGACTGAAGGAAAGTGAAACATACACAGAGCACTAATTACCCCAGAGCAGACCACTGACTCCACAGGTATATGCAAATCTTGCCACAATGTCTATTTTAGGACATACAGGGGCAAGGCACTGCAGTCAAGATAAATCATAGTACGCAGGCTTTATTTGTACTGAAGTCTTCCAGCAAAGAGAAATCCCTGCAAACATTGACTGTAATACATTTAAAGCCACGGCATAATGCATTATTTCTATTTAATTGTGTGGCATTGTTTTATATGTAGCTACTTAGACAGAAGGCAATAAAAGCCATATTCAAGAGACACTTAAAAAAATACAGGTAAATTCTCTTCTTTCTACTTTGTTCTTAAATCTAGAAATGATATTCTATATCCTGCATTTTAAAATTTAGGTGAGACTGTGCCTCCACTTGGAGGGGAGACATTGCACATAATGTGGTAAAGAGCACACAGCCTGTTGGTACAGGAGACTATGGGTAACAAAGTCATCATTGTTATCTTCTACTAGTGATTCACACCAAGTGATAGAATGGCCTCAGAATAATAAAGATAGCTATGCAAATGTATTTCTTTATGCATAAATCCTTTTTGTCTTTGGAGTTTTGTGGAAAACAACTTCCAAAAAAAGTGAATTTAAAAAATAAGACATGAACTAAATTCCTCTGAATCCAGAGACGTATTTGGAGATTATTTAACTCATAAATAATCATGAATCTCAGCTGAGTTGGGCCCAGCTCTTGTTTACAGAAAGAAAACAAAATAAATAGCTATTAACAAAACATGTTTCTGGAGAAAGATTATGACTCCCAACTGAGATTTTATCCTCCAAGGGTTAGGACTCCAGAGGGGTGGCAGACCACTACTAGTGCTGCTGCTGCTATGTGTTCCAGGACAATCAGTTCAACATGCAGCAGGGGAAGTCCATAGCACAGCTATCCCTCCCATAGTCACCATCCCAACTGTCAAACATACATCAGAAAATACAAATTAGACAGCCAGACAGTCCTGAAATGAATGCATAAGGACCATGAGTCACATGCTACACTGGTTTAAAGAGAAAAACCAAGTAATTCCATTTACTGAAATGGAGCCATACTGAGCCTTTGTCATTAAAAGTAAATACATTAAAAAAAAAAGAAGATAGTTAACATGTTGTGGCTGAAGCACTGTTGCAACACTACACAGAGCCAATGGTACACCAGTCAAAGTAGAACTTACACGCTTTCGCTCCTGTAAAATACTAGAAATATTGATGTGAGATTATCTACTTGTCTGCCTGTGAATAAATGCAGCAGATGAACAGAGCAAAATGAGGAAGACACAGTCAAGCATGATGGCTTCCACTGTGTAAAAATCACATTTGCCTTTCCAAAACACAATCTGTATAACAATACAAAAAAACCACGTTGTCTTCCCTTACCTTCTGCAAAAGGTTCCCATTCATAAAATCGACCCATAAATGGCTTGTTATTGTATGATGCACACTGCACCTCTCTAATAGTTCTGCTGCTTTCAGGACACATCTGTTTAGATAAAAAAACCAGTCACATTACAATCAACAACAATGTTATCACTGCTTTCTTACTTATTTAATCTAGAAAGTTAATGAAGGCATTGCCAAATTCTAATCCAGATTAGACTAGGACAGGTAACAAACAGTGTGCTTTTAAGTAACAGTATCAAAAGTAGTAAAAAACCCCAAGAATTTGCGGAGTTCAAGGAGCAAGAGTTGTACCAAAAACATGACAAATTTTTATTTAGCTGTCATTTTCCTCAGCAAAAAGATGACATTTCAAGATAAATTCAATAAATTAGATCCAAATAATTTCCTTTCCACAACAGTTTCACATTTTTCATTATTAATTTTCTGGGCTCAGATTCAACAGAGTTGAACCACTTAACATACATGCTTCCATAACTTATTAAAAGCTGGCCACACCAGCTTCTCATCCTAAGCTTCAATACCATATTACCACCTTTTCTTTTCTATTTCTACATGTTGTTAGTAAAGCCATGTCCTGGGTTCAGCTGTAACATTACTTTGTATTTTAACTTGCGCCTCCAAATGCTAACTTAAAGAGTTCTTGAAGCTAAATAGTGGAAACAGCTTCCTACATACAGGCATGTGCGCACACACACACGTACTGAGGCAGGGTAAGTTTTACAGATAGAAGTAACATCATTTATTAAGTCATTTGCAACGCAAGCCTTTGGCAGACAAGCTTTATTTAGATGTGAAGCAGACTCCAAAAGTAAATACAAGTTAAATACTTAATTACTTTGTTCTGCCTGTATCCTCACACTAAAGCAGTTACAGCAAAAGACTACGCTGTGTGTGGGCACACACGAAGGGGAGAAAGATTTCTAGAAAAGGTGGGGGTTAATTAGGACAATTTCTATGCTTGGACAAGCTTTGGTCGCCAACGGATTTTTTTTCAGGTAGCCTTTAGATTATCAAAATGGCTATTAAAAACACTATACAAGAACAATACAAACCACCTGAGGAACTGGACTAGAACAGCAGAATATCTTTTCTGTAGGAGACAGATTTCAAGGCAAATTTAGAGACAACGTTCTATGAAAGCAGCATGGCTAAAAAGCTGTTTTTGAAGGGAACAGCAAGAGGATCAGTAAGAACAGCTCTTGGTGCAACTGCAAGTCAGTTCTTTTACATTTGTATATGGGAAAAGATTGGTTGTCTTTGCAGTGAAAGCCAGCACACCAGAGGTCCCAGAGGAGTCTGCTTTGTATCCAGCATCTCTATATGACGATGTTTGTAACTGGATCAGCAAGACGTTAAAGTCAAGAGTTTTCAAGTGGGCTATAAACTGTACCAAAGACATGCCTGGGGGCAGGTTCATGGACTACTTTATCTTCTATTAGAATCACAGTAACAAATCTCCTAGAATAAACACTCTTTCTGGCCAAACGGCCATCTGTGCTGTGTTCACCCACCCTTTGGAGATCTCCAAGTACATACAAATATTGTTTCTTCACCAACCCCTCTAATAAAGAAAAAAAAAGAACAACCAAACAAAAAAAGCTCCCTGAAAATAGGACTATGAGCCACCAAACTACATTGGAAGGGTGGCACCAAAAGTCTTTCCAGTGCCACATGCTGAAAGCAAAGCTATATTCCCACAACTGAAGTACACATCCTTATGTCTGTGACAGCAATGCAGCAAGGAAATCCAGCTGCAACAACCAACTGTGGCTAGGAAGCTTACATTTTTCATGGAAACAAATTATAGCACATATCCCTAAGGTGAAGGGATGGAACCTGAGCTGGCATAAATTAAGGTCACCACATAAACTTACAGCAGAATGACATCAGTTTGCACCAACAAAGACCCCAGCCTGAAGGGTTTCTTTTTGGAACGCTTTTCCCTCTTTTTTTGGCACACATTTTCTGACAGCCTATTGTGAAGTTTTGTTGTTTCTTGTTTTTCCTTTTCTAAGCTTTGTGCTCTTGTGTACCAGTACTTCTGGCTCATAAAACGTTTCCTGTACACCCCGTTCATACCAACTGCAGACAATGTATGAATAAAAAGATCAAAATATTCATTGCTGTTGCCAAAAAATAGTGACACCCGCCCCTTCTAAGATCATTTTTATACAGCTACAATTTCTGTTTTTAAACTTACTGAAAGTTACCCACAGGACAGAGGCCCCATTGCTTTAAAGCAGGACAAAGGGCTGACAAAGACACTGAAAATTGTGTGGATCAAGCCAAAATCAGAAGAAAAGGCTAACTCAGTAACATCCCTGCTATTTTAAAAGTCCCAACTCGCTCTTCCTTCCTCTATTTCTTTCATCAGAATTTAACTACGAAATAAAGTTTTGAGTAAAAACTGGAGAGTGTGACCTACAGATTATACTCATTTTTATTTGTAAACATCTTTTTTAAATGTTTTATGAAAGAGTTACCTACCATGTGCAACTAGTCAAACTTACTACAGTTTATGAAGCGCCAAGGCTTAAAAAAGTTGTACTCTATGTTATATACTAGTTAACATCTATAGACCATTTATTACCCATGCCTAAATTCTTAATGCACAGCTGAATGAAATGATAGTTTTACGTCACCTACTGCTCAGCCCCTCTGAAAGTAAAATCCCTGAGCTTTTTATAGAAGACCTAAGAGTGCCAGGCACTTTCTCTTGGTCTCTCTTCTCATGCATTCCTTGAGCATACAACCTATCTTTACACTTCTATTTAATTACTGTTTCTGTCACAAACACATATAGCTCGACTAGAAAACTCCTGAAAGACAGCAATAAGCATCTGGTGTGAGAAGATGACAACACCAAAGAAAGCTCATGTTTACAACGTCTTGTCAGTTGTACCTCATCATTTGCTTCCCAGCTCACACACTTGGCTGGGAGATACTGGGAGCTGACTGAGGACAAAGCCAGGCTGTCCTGAAGCACCACATGCAGCAGGTCCCACCTGTGCTTGGCTCACAGTCGCTCCAAGGGCCTGCCCATGGCAAACCTCTGAACTCTTCCTGGCCCTCTCCCAGGCGAACAGCAATTTTGCTTCAAGAAGAAGGCATGTTGGCATGTTTACAGATCAAGAATGTTCCTGTGGCTAAGCCAGAATACTAGGATTTAAACAACCTGGATTTCTTTCCAAAATCTCCCAGAGGCTTTCGGAATGAACTTTGCTAAAATATTTAGCCTTACTGTGTGATCCCCGCTCCGTGACGTGAGGGCGTTAGGATTGTGCTGCCTCGTAGGGACTTAAAAAGTTTTTTGGAAAACAGAATGTTGACTTTATCCATTGGTTTCTTAATGACAGATCTGGAATTAATTTTTTTCCTCAAAAACTTAAGTTTCTTATGGGTTTACTGAGAGAGTTACCTGAAGTTTTTTATAGGGGGGTTGATAAGAAACCAGGGTGGCCTCTTTGGATGTTTGCAATTAAAAAAGAAACAGAAACAAAATGTCCTTTTTTTAACCAGGTCTGTGGAAGCCAGATCAGCAAATAATATACACTGCAACTATGAAGATAAATCTCAGATTCCATCATGTAAAGGCAGATATAAATTATCTAGAAAACTATTCTGTGTGCTGGGAGAGGTTTTTTTAATTATTATTCTTTCAAGTTGCGCACTATAAAATTGGAAACAGCATCTAGAATCCATAATCTTATATGGGTTTAGATGATGTCTCTCCTAATTAAAATGTGCTGCTTGGAAAAAACCAATGCTGTAAACTAAGCATGCAGAATCTCCAAAGTGATGGACGTTTTCTCACCAGGTAAGATACTTTCAGAGCTTCCACTGCTGCATTTTGATGCAGCTATTTCAATGAGTATGACATCTTGGCCAACTTTTCTTCCTGTACTTTCGGAATGTGAAATTAACAGAGTAGCACAGCACTGTGTTGATGAGGCAGGCAGTGGTTTTGACAAAACATTTTAGAAGTATCCCTTTGTGGTTTTGGACCTCAGGCCAAATTTCTTGAAATGCATCTGTCTGCAGTTGATAGAAACTTTGTACTTCTGAAATAGTAGCTTTATTTATGCCTCAGTTTCATCTGAGATACACCAGTATGAAAGTATTCCAAGGGACAGCAACACAGAGTACTTCTCTTTGCTATGTACCATTACAGCACTCTTAAAATGAGCTGCTAGTACAACTAAGACTGTAAAACAAAGAAACCGCCCTACTTGCTTTTTAGCTTTTGGGAAACATTTGAAAAGCACAGGGTCTTAACCAATCTTCAACACTTTGGTTAATTAATGAAGTGTTGGCAAAGCACCAGAAAATTATCAGTCTGCCAGCAGATGTGCACTCACACTGGATGCAAGCCTGCCATTAGTAAAGCTGTTTCAAAGCTGCACTGAGATAATGCAGTTCTGGAAATGCATAAATGGGCCATTTCGATCCTGAAACCACCTCTAAAGGCAATTAAAACATTGACTAAGATACTTGGCACTGTTTCATTTTTATGACCTACAGTCACTGGCCAGGCCCTATAGTCATTGTTGATTCCCCAGACTCAGGCATAATCCACAATCAGTATTTTCTGTGTGTACAATACTATATATTAAATTTAGTCCAAGTTGTACTGGTTGTACTCGAGTTTTCATTTCCTGCAGTGGTTGCATCTAATCATATTAATCCTTTGACATTCTAAAGGATAAACACATCTCCAAAGAAAATTAATTAAAATGCTTGTTTCTGAAACAGTAATCTGAAGATTCTTCTTTCATTTTCAGAACATGCTCTTAAAAGCAGCAAGTCCTTGCAATATGCATACTATATATATTCCAATTCTTTACACAACAATCCCCAATATCTGCAGTGAACTTCTGCTCTGAAGTGCCAGTGCTTTGCTCCTCCTGAAGCCTAGGGAAGTTCCGTGTCCACATCTGAAAGCAGAATCTTGGGTCCTTCAAATTTTAATTCTTCTGCTAAGCTTTTTCTTTTTGCCAAGAACCATACACCCCCCTATCAGTGTTACGTAAAAGCAAAGCAATCTACTTTTGTCTAGCTGAAAACACACTGAAAGATCTCCAGAATTTAAACTGCTGGAGATGCTTTTATTCCCCCTATAGTTCTAATTTTTAAAAATAGCAACAAAACATGAAGACAGTAGTCTGCCTACTACAGAAAGAAATAAGGTCCATTGAATGTGCCTAGATATCCATGGCACAAAATATCAGGTAGGTTTTTCATTCAAATGGAATTGGTGCTTCTGAAAAACAAAAGTATGCAAGAAACTTTAAAATGCTACATGTTAAAAATAATAGGAAGGACAGCTCTGCAGTAAAACCAGCACTAGCCAGCTCTAGTTACAGTCCATGACCACAGACAGTACACTATAAATGTCTGGCTTGGAAATGGAATAAAAATTGACATCTGTGAATGCACTGGTATCTGGACAAGTTTATGGGGAATGAGCACCTGTATAACTGAAATCTCAGCGCTGCCTCAAGCGATGAATTTACACCTACGTGTCTGCTGCAACGGAGATTAAGCTTAGTTAGGACAATCACCATAAATTACTAACTTTCATTACTAACCAGAGACAGATTCTGAAGCGATGCTGAGTCTAAGGGAGCAAGTAATACAGGGTTGCAGCCATTCTCTTTACCCTCACTGCTTTCAAGGGACTGCCTGTCATAGATGGAAAAGACCTTAGAGGTGTACACAATACAAAATCTTTCTATTTCTGCCCACAAGCCATTCAGCTAGGAACGAGACTGTGTTTGGAACAAGGAAGACGGTTCATGGCAGAGTTGTACAGCGGGGTGCCTGCCTTCCTGAGGTACACACTGGCTACCACTGCCATGGGTAAGGGAACTGCTACCATCTCAAACTGGAGCTTAAGAACCCTTTTTTCAATTAATGGTTTCAGCTTTGCACTAAGAAAGTCCTCTGAATTTAACTAGAAAAGTCTTTAAAGTGTTACCCAAACCTAATCTTTATTAACTTTGTAATGTATCAAACAAATAAGGCATTAGTGCATACCGCGGCAAGTGCATCTGTTGCTGCTTTCCCTTCCATAACACTTTACAGCTGAAAACACCATACGTCTAATAATGGGAAAGAAAGATCAACCCAACAGATGGAAAAAGAAGTATTTCTGCTTAACTTTACAGGTTTGTGGCTTTTTTTAAATTCTCACTGACAGACCCTTGTGATTAGATTGAAATAACTTATTTTATTTGAGATTTTCAACAACTTGTAAAAGATTCAAGTCCAGTTTTAGTTTTTAATAAAATGTTAGCCACTCACCCATCCCACACAAAGCATCTACACTGATCTAATGTGCATGACTGGAAACATTTGGCACTATAAGCTTAGGAGGGGCTCACCAAAAAGCTATACTAGGAAAATTAACAGTTCCTCAGTAGTACCAAAAATGTGTCAAGGAAATCATCCATTTCTGTTTATTGCTAAGATTTTACAAATGCTATTCCAAAGAAACCAAACCAAATAATCAAACAAAAAAACAATCTGAGAAACAATAACCGGTTACTAAAACATCTAAGTTGAAACATTAGAAAATGGAAGACAAATACTGAAAACAGACCTTGCTGGAACAGACAGTCATCTGGTGTAAAGCAATATGCAAGTGTGTTATGGAAGTCAGAGCTATGTCAGTTCACACCTGCCAATGATCCAGCCAGTTGACTGGTGCTAGTCGTCTTCTTGATCCAGCAAAAGAGCAGATGACTATCGACTCATTCCAAAGCCGGTTTTTCAAAATGTAGTTACTATTTTACTGTCACAACTTTCTTTTAGTGCCCAGTTCCCTGAGCAAAGCAGTACTTCAGTACTGAGACTGGAGCGCACACAGAATGTTCTTTACATGATCCCAATCAAGCATCAAAAGCTTGGCATTTGCAACAGAAATCGTAACTACTTTGTACAACAGCTGTTCTCGGTCTCAGCAGTGGTATCGTTTTTCTATATAAATATTAAAAAATCCACAAAATACAAGAACCCCTTCATTCAAATATCTATTTTTGGAAACACTACATAATGCTCAAGGTGCTTAAACTGCACACTATTGCCTCATTTAATGTAAAATCAATGAACAGTTATTTCCATTTGACACAACCTGGCTCAAAGTCTGAAGAATGCCTTAACATGGAAGCTTTCAGCATTACTGCAGATTCAGTGTCTCATCTGTCTATGTTGTTCAAATATATCTGAAAAATAGAGCATGTTTCAATACTACTCCTCAGAAAATGTAAGGTTTCTGTACTATAGATATTTTACTACACAAGTAGCATGCTTTATATTAGAAAAATCAGCCACTCCAAAACTCTTCTCAACAGGCACCACCAGTATCAGCTTTGAAAAACCCTGACACAAACTCATACTTGATGTAACTCTAATGAAATCAACAGACTTCAAGCAAAGACAATATATCTAGTCCTTGTAGTTTGTAGAAAATGATGCCAAAACAATAAAACATCTACTTCAGGGTTTCCAGCAGTATTTGATTTCATTTTTTAGAAACATTGTTCTTGGAGCAGCCTATTCTTTTTGGGGTGCAGTCTTTATGTCACGTAGGTTTCACTACTTTGTTATTCTAACAGCTTCATCGGTACGTGGAAATAACCCTTTATGAGTTTTCTGTATGAAAGTCTCATCAATTTAAATGGAAATTCAATTGCATGCATTCCATTTAAATGACTGGCCTTTGTGTAGGAGGAGAGACTACCTGAATGGTTCTAGCAGAAGGACCGAAAGCTTAGGAAAGTTCATGATTTGTATTACCATAATATTCCACTTTTTAAAAATTCTTATTACAGCAGTAATCACAATATTCTTAGAGAAAGATTTCTATTCTAAGTGACAACCTGTCATCTGACAAGCCCCCTGTTGCAGGCAACTGAAATGTTTATGCAGTGCTATGTGAGGCACAAATGTTACTAGATGGAGGGTGAATGCTGGTAAGTCCATTGAGAGAGTGAAATTTGTTATTTTTTGATTAAAAAAAAAAAAAAAACAAACTAAAAGAAATAAATAAAAAAAACCTACCTACAGTGTGGAACAATTCATTTTCCACAAAAAGTGAACAATTATAGAACATCATAAAAGCAACTTAAAAATAACTGTGATTTGCAGGAGCCAACTGCAATAGAAATTACAGCATTATTCTTATTTTAGAGCTCTTGTTTCCAACAAAAAATGAGGTTCTGATACAACACACACTGTTTCTGCAATATATTCTTTCTTCCTAGGTCATACCACTTTAAAAACAAAAAGGCACCTTTAACTAGCAGATATATTTACCAGACTTTACAATACTTCGGTATAGCTACAGCTGGTAGCACTGGCGATTTGCTTATTTGTCAAACTTCAACCATTCAAACTAAAACTTTCTGCTCCTAGTATCTGTCTTAGTGTGTTAGTCTCATTTTTTTGACTGAAGTATTTCATCCCAAGAATGAGTCTGAAGGGAGACAAGAGGGGAGAAGTGTTTTGGGTTTTTCCCATGCGTCAAAGATTCTGATTTATTTTTTTTTTAAATATAAGTGCCTGTTTCGTTTTAATGAGTAAAATGAAGTCAGCCAAGAAACTGGGTTTGTGTCTAGAATGCATCCTCTGCCTTTATATGGAAATCTACCCAAATAAAGCCAGGCCTCAAGATCCTGAAAAAATGCTGATAATCAGACTCTGTACACGTTCAGTCAGAACTTGTTAAAGTTCCGCAGCTGAACTGCTGGAACGATCTCTTTACAAGAAGTGTGTTCCACATCTGAGGCTAAAAGAGACTGAGAAGTTTTCCAGCAACTATAGGTACACGTTCCTGAGGTCTGTATCAGGGGCAGGCACTGGAAATGAAAACACCTCTCTGCTCCTAATAGCCCTTTCAGGCTGTTGCAGGTAGCATGGACAAAGCAAGGAAGCAGCCTAATGCAAATGGCTGTGCCTAAAATGCATGGAACACTTTGGAAAAACTTAAGATAAATCTAGGGACTGGGACTGAAGACATGAGAGTGAATGACCAAGCCAGCTGAAGAAGGTACTGAGAAGAAAAGAAAAAATGAAACTAGAGAGAAGCTGGGAACCTAAGTAGAAGGAGAGAATGGAGGCAGAAGAAACGGGGAGAAGAGACAGAAAATATTAAACAAGGTACAAAGAAAGTGAGAAGTGTGAGAGAGCAAGAAAATACAGCGGAACCACTTCTGCTAGAGGGAAGAAGCAGAGAGGGGCTGTATTTGGAGGAATGGCAGAAACTGTTGTGGTGAGAAAAACCTTTGAACACCATGGCAAAGCATTTTCATTGCCCTGTACTACTAGTAGAGGGCAAATTCCTTCTACCATTAGCTCAGCTGCAGTGGTCTGACCAGTCCTGTGAACAGCGATGGATCACATGATGGCATTCTGGTTTTGAAGGCTCTTTTGGTTTTGTTTCAAAACTATGAAGTTACACACAGTAAGTCAGAGGACATTAAAAGAATGTTTCACCTCAACTTAGAAGGGATTGTCCATGCAATTACTATGTAATTTGGCTCTTTTTTTTCCCCTGCATTGTCCAATATCAACTGTATGATTACATGCTATTTTATCTATATGATCTGCAACTTACTTCAGTGTGCAGAATGGACTTACTCTAGGGAGAATTGGGAATGTTTAGTTAGAAGAGTTATTTACATAACCTGTATTATTGACTGTAGAAGCTAGTAAGTATACAATGGACATAAAGAATAAGGAACATGAAAGACAGTCTGCGGTTTGTGGAGCTAGCTACTCTACTAGTTTTGGGGGGAAATATCACCTATGGTGCAATTTACTTAATCCAATCCTTTCTCAGTTTGTGAACTATGTACTTTCCACTCTGGGGTCTGACTGAAAACCTCTGGATCTGGTTTCCAGTCGAGCTGTGAAATCGTAGTTAGAGTTTTGGCCAATGCAAATTTTGCTTTGACATTGTTAAGTAATAAACAGCTACTGAACACATAAAAAAATACATCTAATCTCAATTACTCAAAATGGAGGATTAAATTACTGAAAGCTTTTTTAAAACCTCATTCTTCCATATCTCAGCTTCCTTTCTTATAATAGAGATAAGATCTTCTATCACACAGCAGCTTTGTGAATATTAAATCAAACATTTCAGTAACAGTATCAATGACTAGTCCTAGAGAATTCCATCTTCTGCCAGGAGCGTTTTAAGGCAGGGAGCCAAAGGCTGAATAATAAAAATAACAACATTGAGTAGTGAAGCACTAATAACTAAACTGTTGGTCTATGCAGGGTCCCTGGGGTAAAATGTCTTGTTTCTTAACAGACAAGAGTTGCCATAGGATTGCTGACAAACCTCTAGTGCTGAAAGCTCTAAACCTTTGCAGGTTTGACTTTTTCATGTTAGAGAGTCCTTTTAGTGGCACTTTGCTGCTCAAATTGAAACTGCGCACCATCACAAAATACTGCCATCAAAAAGTAAGCCAAACTGAGGTCTAAAACCAGCCGTCAAGATAATTAGTATGCTTGTATGTTTAACAAACGATAATGCAAACAGAAATACAGGAAAAGAAAACAGTACATTGTTTGGCTGGGAAGTTACTGAATGTTGAAGCCAAAAACTGAAGATGGTTTGCAGAAAGGGGCAGGAGATGTTTCACTGGCTTCTTCCCCTTACAGATCACCCATTGCCTCTCCAACACTGCAGTGACAGATGCAAAAAATACAGGATTGGCTTTTCCAGAAAGAGAAGTCAAGAGTTTGAAGATAAAAAGCCTTAGCAACTTATCACAAGAAAGAAGCTCTCTTTCATTAATTACACTTGCATGTCTCTATGTGTGCAATATGCTGCATGCAAAGGTGTTATTTCTGGACAAACACACAGCATGCTTGATGAACATCTGACAGTAGGTGTTTTCTATACCTGTAATTAATGAGAATAGTTAACAAATGTTCCTAAGAACAGCATTTAAAAAAAGAAAGATTGTAACTTAATGAAGGGATTTCCCCTGATCCAAGTTTGTAGACATTTGTGGCTTCCTCTGCTTCGAAAACCTGGATGCAATTAAACTAACATGAATAAAATGCAAACTTTTTGTTCATTATAGGAATGTTGAATAACTATGCACCAGAATTTCAGAAAAAGACTTTTGCTAACATGAATTGACAAAAAGAAACAAAGACAAGCTGGAATGCCTTAAAATATCTCCCACAACACTTGTCTATATTGATAAATGACAACTACTCAAACTTGCATTACCCTATTAAACAAATCTACAATATGCCAGGAATGCAACTGTCTGACTGCAAGTGTGAAGTCACAAGTTTCACTGATCGGTTTCCTGTTCAAAGCTTGGCACAGAGGTTATGTCTGAACAACAACCAGGCCACACATCTAAATCACCCTGATCACCCTGCAGTCATGTTTTAATGAGGAACAAAACAAAAATCGCTTCATTTCGACAAGCATCCAAATGAAGTTTCCAACTCACTCCACAATATTTTGAGTGCTAATGCTGCAATTCAGAACTGATGAAGTGGTTGGATAACTGGATCTTTCCCCTCTTTCCTCTTCTCCATGACACAGGCTTTTCATTTACTGTAAGAATAAAAATAATCACTTCTCAGACAGTTCCAGTTGCTATGTGAAACCTACCATTCATGGTCCACTGGGAAGTTAGGAAACAAATGTTTTAGCCAACTGACAGGCATTTTGGTTCTAATTTTGAGACACTTAGATGAATTATTAACATTTTATACCATGTTAGTGCAATGCATAAATGAGGGCCTGAATTCTCAGCTGTTTGTAGACACAAATTCACCCAACTTCAACCAATACATGGACTTCTCCAGCTTCACCATTTAACAGGCACAGAACTTAAAAAAAACTCTTGGAGAAGAAAAATGCAGCACAATGCTTCCTGCAGTACCATACATTCTGAAGTACTACTGCTAACCATATCTTTTGAAATACCTCTGTACACTAAAAATCAAGGAAATACATACTGGGAAGTTGACAGAGCCTCTGGAAAATTCAGCTCCCAGAATGCTCAAGCTAAACCCCAAACATATTAATGGTACTAAATGTATATGAATTTGCTAACTCTTATGCTAAAGGATGGTAACTGTTGTATATAAACACCAATAATAGACAAGAGAATTGACTAAGATACTTCAGAGCAATGGCATGAATTGCTCCTAATTCAAAAAGGATTTGAAAACTTAAGTTGAACATCACAACTTTATTCAGATATTTTTACAAGAGGAGCAATTTTTATATGAACACTGATCATGGTACATTGTCCTGAGTTATATTCATAATGGTTTGAGATAACTAATATTTACTGTGAAGTTATGTATGACTCTGCTCCAAAAGCAGGACTGTTGTCTATGGAGTAAACCTAATTGCAGTCAGCATGGGCACTCACTACAGGTTTTCCAAATTGGTGGTGTGAATCCCACTTCTTCTTTCATATCATTTCAAGTGGGTGAAAGGGTTGGTGCCATTCATTAAAGATCAGAAGTCAAACTAGAAGCATGTCCCAAAACGCCTCAATCATAAAAACATTTGTTCTGCATGACACAAGGCAGAGTGAAGACAGTTCATAGACTAATTATGGCAAGGATGGCATTTCTTGCCTTGAAAAATTTAATTCCTCTATGTGTAAACTAAACACGTAAGTTTCTTCCTGTGCCTTTCACATAATGCCCTTGCACTTTTTGTACATTTTTATCACTGATACATACTCTCAAACTTTATCTTCCAGTGGAATATTTCTGGTTTATTGCCTTAATGCGTTTATCCGAGGCTCCACTATGTTTTATTTATACCTTATTAAAATTTCTTTGGAGAAAGACAAAAATCTCATCATTTCTGTATGACACAGAGAGTAATCATCAGAACGTTACAGATCCCACGGGTCATTTCTCCTGACCTGGAGAATAAAGGTTATGACTTTAGCCATGTACACGTTACAAAATTTAACGTTGCACCTATCCTTTTGGTCTGTTCTTATAGTTCTTGGCACAACAGGGCATGAGAGCATGACTCTTGGACTCCTAGATGCTAAATTAAAGTAACTTAAATTTATTGAAGTAATTGAATTTTCAATTAAAAAACATCTAAACATCAAATTTCTATGAATTGTGTGATTTTGGCCTTATTATGAACTTTTACTGGGTTAGTAAGTAATTAACCTAGTAATAAATCATGTAAAACAGATAACTTAGTGTTCTGTTATTGGCACACTTGTGGAATAAACTATTTGAGAGAGCTTCTAAAGTTATCCCAACATATTTTTCCTATTGATTTAAGGCGGACAGTTTCCCATAATTATTTAAGTTCTAACAGGAACACCATAATGCAAAACATTTTCTAACACAGTGTTCTCAGTTGTTGAAGAGGATGTCATAAAGCCACAGAGCAGAGATGCAGAGGAGAAAACCGTGGTCCAAGAGGTTAATCAAAGCCGCCTCTATGTGGCTCTTTTTTATACAAGGGACAACTGATAGAACTACATAGGATATTCTACAAGCACTATCTCTGTGCCTGTGCCTGGTGAGTTAAGACCCTATTAGTGGCAACACATTCTGAATTAATAGTTACAGAATTCTGCTTCAAATACCAAAATAGTCAAAGAAAGAACAGTACAACCCAAAGTAATGCAAGCTTTTAATAAGTTTCCTATACACCCACAGAACGCCAGGCTACCAAACGTACATACAATCCCACAGTGTTTGCAGGGAAAATTCCTCACAAAGTCAAAGTTAAATTTCCTCAGGAAAAGATATGTCATCATAACCCCGCTTTACCACTTATGTCAAACACCTACTCTATACAAATATCAAAATGAAAATAAATAAACCACACAGGAGCTCTTTGGGAATAAGAAAGGGCTTTTCAGTTCAAAAAAGAAAAGAAAAAACACTCTTAAAAATACGTGGTCTTCTATTTGTCTTCACCTCAGTATATGAACACATCCTCACAGGCCCTATATCACTTCTGAAAAGACCTGTGTGGCAATTACAGTTTCTGTACCATACAAAATTAAACATTTCCACTTCTACCTTTGTTAAAACTTGAAACATTGAAAATGTTTCACCTTCTGTAGTGTAGAAAACTTAAAAATGCTTGGTCAGAATGGCAGCAAGCTCTAAACCAGCCCGAGATCCCAGGTGCCAAGGGAGCCTGCCAAGGCCTACCTATGTGCTTAGGTGACAGGAAAGCACATCAGTTCTTAATAGACTCGACGCATTCCTGTAGAACATTTCAATTCTATTTAATTAGGGTTCTGCATCCAAAAAAAGCCTTTCAGTGGAAAAGTTTTAATTCACACCAGTCAAAATTAGTATCATCATCATCATTAATATTCTTTAGGAAATTAAGTATTTTAATATATCCCATCATGATAGAGCTGCAGATTGGCCCTGAGCCTTTTACTTCATTTCTTCAACAGTAAAACCTCTTTCCATTTCCAAAACTATTTTCAGATACTTTGCATTCCTTGCTAAGACGCCATTCCCAAGTGCTCTACACACAGGAACACAGATCCAAGTTAAGAACTTGTATTCAGAACCAGAAGCTGGATTTTCCATAGCTGTACTACTAGAGTAATAATATGGATAGCTGAAGAGCCAGGATAAGAAAGTAAAAGTAATCCTTGTTTTCCGATTCTATCTAGGTACTTCTCCAAAACACAACATTCACTGTACATCTTATAAAAAGTAAAATAGATCAGGTAAAATTGACTTTAAGAAGGAGCACTCTGTATCACCAAGTTTACACTGCAAAACAAGCAGGCTTGAATGCCCAGTACCCTGCAAGCTTCCCTGTGCACACTGTCCAAGCAACTCCTCGCCTGAAGTTAATTTATAAATATATTCTCACAAAGAGCTAGTGACTTGGCAACGTGTGAGACAGTTAATAACAAAAAGCACTCAGTAAACAAATGTTCCATTTGAGTTGCTTCTTTTGTTCTGGTAACAAACAATGCAAACAAGTTTGCATTCAAATTCTGCTTCATCCACACCCCTGTATAATTCTCCCTCCTTTAATGCAGAGGGAAGTAAGGAAGATTTACTTATCACTCCTCTATCTTAGAGGAATACAGGTTACATTTGAAGAATCTTATTGTACTGCAGATAGCTTATGGTTGCAGTTAGTATTGTTTGTGTGCAAAGGACAGATGTTTGCTCCCTGTTCCCCACTGAAGGAGGTTACAGGCAGCTGTATATTCTGAGGTGAATGTGTACAAAGCCCATAAGCAAGGTGCTGAAGAGGAGAAGCCGCTTACAATAAGAATATGGGTTTAATGACCTGCAAAAACACTTGAACAAACACAGGCCCTCCAAGGTTCTCCCTAACCAAAACCCACAAGTTCAATTTTTATGAATCAAGCTGTCAGTCATGTAAAATGAGTTCAGCTATTAATGAAAAAACAATAAATGTACAATAATGAGGAAATGACCTAATGGACCAAGGCAGATGGACTTAATTTGTTATTAATTAACTGCCTTAAGGAGAAGCTGTAGAGGGAGTGGCCAAACACTGGGATAACCATTAACAGAATACTTTCCTCTCGATAAATGAGATTTTCATTTTTGGTATGATCCAGGAAGTATTAAAAAGGAAAAAAGGAAAAGAAAGAGAAAGATACTGTTCTCTGCATGCTGACGAGACCACTGGTTCATGTCACTGCTGATAAATTAAATTAAAGCCCACATACAGAAGCATTTAATCAGGAAGAACAAGCAAACAAGTGAAACACTATGGGCCTTGTTTTGCCCTTGTCCGGGCCTTTATTCTAAAAATGTTCTTAGCAACTTTTTTATAATTATATTAATTAACACATTCTATGGAGAAACATAACCCTGAATAGCAATTACAGCTTCTCAGAGGGAACAAGAAACGTTACTAAATAAAGAATATCACTATGTAGAGTTCCATGCCTAGGAGGAGCTACATCATCTACAATTCCTCTGTGATTAAAAGCCTCCTGTAGTGTAAATTTTTAATTTCTAACCACATTTAAACATGCAACAATGGCAAAGATGCAGCAACAGTATGCTCACCTACTTTTCCTCTTCATCTATTGAAGTCTTCTGTTTAAACAAGTTTATAAAATTGACATGAAGTTATTTTCACTCCTGTTCCCCTGCTAGCAAAGGAAATCTACCAATGGCCAGACCACTTATCATACTGACCTGCATGTCCTGCCACTGTCTAATACAGAAGCCCAGAGTCCTCTTCTCTCCAGCCCACTTGTCATTTTCAACAAATTTCCTCTACAATCCTTCCCTCTCCATACCTTGGCCATCTGGGATTACTTCTTTCTTCCAGCTCATTTCTAACTTCCTCACCTCTCACCCCTTGCTCTCTGAAAAGAGATATTTCCTGGAAAGGATTTTGTTACATTCCTGAAGTCAAGCAGAATACTGTCCAACTTCTTGCCTTGATGTAGTAAGGGATGAAGTAAAGACTGGGATATTTGTGTACTGCTTGGGCACCAGTGAGCAAATTCGGCACAGAAAACTTTCCAAATTAATGCCCATCTACTAAGTTCATTTCCCATTTCCTTCAAAAAACAGAAAGTGTTTTTCAAAAGAGCAATTTGTACCAGAGACTATTCTCAGAGGCTCAAACTAGCCCTTTCATGTTTTCCATTTGAGACAAACACACTAAAACTTTCCTAACATTAGAGCTCTGCAACCAATTGCTCTAGTCCCAATCAATGGACTTTATTCATAAATAAAGCAGACGTAATAACTGCTACACTGAGAGACAAAAAAAGCACTCCTCTGATTCGTTTAGGTCATGTTTTTCTTATCCTGATCATATGTTCTATTGCTACATCTCCACTGTGCAGGCTTCCACTAAACAAAACAGGATTTCCAAGTGGCAGAAGAATCAGATGAGCACCCACCCAGAAAAATACGGCCTGTTGTGTAAACATATTGAGACCAGTCTTGAAGATCCTGCTTCTAAAATCCAAATACAAGCTTCTTCAAGTTTGCAACATTAAGTTAGATTAGTAGTCCATATAAGACACAAATATTAGGAAGAGATACTTTAGGAAATACTATAATGACACTGCCAGAAAATGAAACTTTTAGCAGAATAAAAATTGCTTGTAGGGAGAAACAGCCAAACCTCACCAGCCTCCCACATAGAATGGGAGAATGCCTGAGAGCACAGAGCTACACCCAGCCAAACATTCTGAATGAAGTAATAACAGAGTAAGTTTTATTTAAAAATTAACACAGAACACATTTGCTCTCCAATAAACTAGAAAGACAAAGTCAAAGCATGTAAAGCTTGAATGCTGGTAAAAGTAGCATCTGTTACAGAACACACACAACACCATGGAAAGATTCTGGAGTGATCTAGGCTACTAGGTGCTGGCTCTAAATGGTATTTAGAGCAGGACTAGCACTCCCAAAAGGTTAGTCTTATCTTATGGGATTGAGAAGTAGGGAGTCTTCATAACATGGCCTACCCCAACTCCATTTTTCCATTATTTACATGGAAAAATATTAAACTTGTCTGAGACTCAACTTCTCCTTTTTATCAAATTAGAATTTTACATATTGGAAGATTTAGTGACTGCTTAAAAGCCTTGAAGTTATGGTACCAGGTAGCTATAATATTAAGCATCTACTTTCAGTATTCCCTAAGACACTAAAATAAGGTTAAAAAAAAAATAATCATTCACTAACTAGAGACAGTGTTCAGCTTTATTTCTTGACTACGTGAACATTTACAATACTAGGGAAAACCAATAGCTGCCCAACAAATTAAACATAGGAAAACGAGACTTACGTTTGTGTTGCAGAGTTTATATTGCTTGTAGGTGCCAATGCACACAATTGCTGCAGCCCTCTGAGGCTGGGGCTGACCCTGGACTGCCTGGTGCGATGCAGACCCATGATGGTTTGAGTCACTGCTGTGAAACAGGCTTTGAGATACAGGAAATGAAGATGACTGATAAACTGAGGGTCCTAGCACTTGATGTCCAGCCTGAGGCCCACTTTCTTCTTGATAAAGATTCCCATGTTGAAGTGAAGGACTAGCTCCCTGGCTGTAAGTGTTCATGAGACTTGGACTCTGATGAAATACGTGGTTCCTTGATGACTGTCGCTGTCTCCGAGGTTTCTGAGGCTGCTGACCAGTGTCAGTTTGTAAAGGTAAAATGTAGGGCACTTTTCCATATCCATACTTTCCTGGACCAATAGGATTTCTATTTCTGCTTCTAAAATCAGAGAAAGGGAGAGAAAACAGATACTGAATTCATAAGTGAAGGAGCAGTTACTTACATGAATTGTAGTTTCTCAGAGTTATTCACTGCAAGGCAACAAGTAACCAGAAATTTCAAGCTATTTTACAGAAAATATGTAGAAGCTGTAGGCTCGCTTGGTGTGCTGGAAATCTATGAAGAAGGCTACTGACTGAACTAAATCCTGGGCCCCCTTTGGCTGAAATTCACATGGGAAGTCACTTAGTGACAACTAGCAAAGGCAAATCGCCTGGTATGGTATAAAGTAGCAGTTTGGAGTGAGGTGGTTGTTGTTCTTTTAACCCCTAGGACTCTCCTTTAAAAATGGAAATTCAGAAAATCAAAGCTTTACATTCCTAAAATTCATAACCATGTTTCTGAGGAGCTTAAGATACATAACAGCAATAAAACGCTACTGTGGATTTGAGTAATGACAGAAGAAAATCTGAATACAGTATGGCGAAGATTGTTAAACATTTTGTATCCATTCATAAAGCCTCCTGTGATTCTGCTTCATCTGTTATTTAAGAAATAACAAGAAATATTTAGGGAAAAAGTATAAGGAACATCAAAATATTACTGAGAGACTTCTGGAAAAGATGACAAATGCAGGAAAACATTCTTATTATGGTACACGGTTTATTTTCTCTTCTTTGGCCAGTAGATTTACTCTTTTCTTTCTTTAAATATACAAAGTGTAGATTCGCAATACATTTAGTTAATAAGTCATGACCTGCCCAATTTGTCGTCAGGATAAAAGCCCACCTTTCATCGTACGTTACCAGAACAGTACACAAGAGCCTGACAGCCCCTAGCATTAATCACAGAAGTTTCAGGTCTGCTCTCTTGTGCACAGATCAATTCTTACTGAAGAACCTGTGTTTTGAGCTGTATTAAACCTGTATCAGCACCCACAAACAGCTGGCACTCTCTGGAGGGTAGTTTTGTCCTCTGCACACTCACAGCAACACAATAGACTCAGCTCCAAGCTACAAGTGAAAAATCACAAATTGAATAATACCACATTTCAGTCATACTATTTAAGAGTATCCTGTATTTTATCTGCAAGCAATAGGCTAATTTGCATTTGCTTTTCTTGTCATCCTGTATAGCTCAATAATGCATCAGGCCTTGATTTCTACTGCTGCAGTTTGAAGAATAAGTTGGCAAAAAAGTTTTCTTTCAGTTCAGAGCAATGTGTGAATACAGCTGTTCTGAGAACCTTTGCAGCTCAGGAAGGCAGACACTGTTAAAAGAAGTCATTTTCTTTCTGTCCAAAAACTTAATTTATATTTTTTAATATCTATAAAATACACTTGAATTGCAGTGAAAGCCAGAGGTTATAAATTGACATATTTATTTTCTAGAAACTGAAGTGTCACAAAAGTCAGACAGCCATCAGATCAGAGACTTTTCTTTGGGTTTGTTTTTTCTTGTGATTGTTTTCTTCCTAAGTCTTATATTCTCCCAAGACTCTTGTTACATGGGAACCTTGGAAGTCATTTACTTAACGTTCTAGCTTTATGGCCACGTGGGACTTTTAATCAATCTTCCTGGCTCACGGATGTGTGAACAAGAGTGTGGATTTACCCTGGCAGATAAGCAACCAGCACTCTTGAGCTGCTTATACCCATTAATCTGCTCTGTGACTGTGACGGTCACTGCTGAGGTAGGCTTTTGGTAGTTACCACAGAGAAAAGTAGTACAATGGGGTTTAGCATTACAGAAGGAAAAAAGCTTCCTGTAAGTGGACAGGAGAGGAATGAAAGACAAATTATGAATAGGAATTACTTCAAATGTTGAGACTAAACCCAACTTGATTTCAATGAGCACAGTTTGTGTTGTGCAGGGGGTTATGGGTTTTTTCAGTTAGTTGGTTGGCTTGGCGTTTTTTGTTTTGGTTTGGGTTTTTTGTTTTGGGTTTTTTTTTAATGGGCAAATAAATTGATTCCCTCTATGTTGCTGCCATTTTTAATTTTTAGCATAACCCTTAATTTCTGTGCAAGACCAAAACTAACAAACAAAAAAATCTTTCTTGAGATTTCTAGTCATATTTGATTCATCTTGCAAAACAGATACAACTCCTGATTTTCACTTGCTCCAGTCTCTACTGATTCTTACTGACAGTGGTTTCCTCCTCAACCTGACCACACCAAATTTGAAGGCTCTGAGATACAAACCTTGGCAACAACTCCTGGCACTGAGAAACTTACTGCTTCATTGGAGGGAGCACAGATTGCAAGTGGTGGTGGTGACTGCAGGAGTGGACAGAGGGTGGCAGGTCTACTGAAATTAGCTTTTGGAATTCTCATCTACAGTCAGGTTTCGTGCATTTTCATCAGCAGGAGGAAAAAGCTGCTAATAACTGAGCAATAAACCATGTGCAGACCAGTAGAATGCCTCTGCCCCAGCTTTCTGACTGCAAAATTCTTCCAGAGAGGAGCACCTAGATGCATCATCCCCACCTGGAAAAACTGCTGCCTGTCAAACTAGGAAAGGTCACACAAGAAGTCAAAAATTAGATTGATATTTGGCTGTTAATCTCCAATACAGGGTTGTGAATCAGAACTGAAAATAATGGAAGGACATGCAAGAAATGGTGGCATGAACTAGGGCTCTTCTGCCTGGAAAAAGTAATTAAGTGGTCTTAAACACAGAATGACTAGTATCTGAAAGGACTCATGGTTGAAGGCAGCAAGTGACCAAAAGCTGCTGTAACCTCATGAGATTATTTGCAAAAATTAGAAAAACTTGATTTTGAGGGATGTCATTTTTTTGTAAACTGGTTGATCGCTGCAACAAACACAGAGCAGTGCCCAAGAAGTGAAAGAATAACAACTTTTTTACTGATAGTCCTGTCTCAGCTTGGCTTCTTTTTCTACACTGTAACCTGGAAATGTTGCTGGAGTCCCCACTGATGAAGAAATGAGGTACGATTTCTGGCAGCCTAAGTTTCCAGCACCCTTATAATGACATGCCTGTGATTGCATCAAGGCTCATCAAAGGTCTCCTCTTTTGCCTCTTTCTTTCTTCGGGCATAACTCTCAAACACACACACCTCCGTGACTGTTCAGACAAATCCGTTTAGCACTTTGATAACAACAATGATGGGTCCCTTTAAACTTAAGCCAACCCAAGTACATTTTTGAGTTCAAAAATGCATTTGCCCAGACAAGTATGAAAATAAGGTTTTTTGCTATTAGTGTAAGGTTTGTAGCAAACATGTAAAAATAACTATTTTTAACTATTATTCTTACTGGTCTAGCAATTTCTCTCATGCTGAGGGTAAGTCAGCTGAGAATAGCAAGAACTGGCCCTTCACAGCACCTTCTGCTTTCTAAGCATACATGTGCCTCGGATGGCAAACAAATGCATTATCACTACCTCATAGAGTTTATGCCAAGAACAATGCTTTGAACCTCAAGTGTTCTTGAGGCTCACTAAGAATTAAGTACTTTCAGAGCTGGTAGGCTAGTTATTTATATTGAACAGAAATCCTCTTTGAACCAAGGATATGCAGCATCTTTAAAATACACAAGTTAAGATTAGAGATTTCCTGGGCCTCCACCTGTTCTCTTAAGTGCTCTTTACTAAGCCACTTCCTTTCTCCTTACATATTCTCTAAACGGAGGTTCCCTGGCTCACTTCCAGCTGAAGCATAACTCACTTTCTTTCTCTTCTGATGTCAGACAGAATGAAGAATGTATTTTACATGAGCTTTGCAGCATTTCATTCAACTTATCTCCTACCATCAAAATGCTGCTTCTCTTTCAAACAAAAAACTGCGAAGTTGAACATTTGCAAAACCTCTCATTTATGACACCACAGAAGACTTGCTTTCCTACTGTTGGAATGTTTTCTTAGAATGAATCCAGAGAAACTACTAATTTCCTTCATTTTCAATTCACAACCTTTCACACTGTTTCTCAAGGAGTAATGTAATAATCTGGGAAAGTAACAGCCTTCAGCCACTAGTTCCCCGGGGATGAGGAGGAAAAACTGCACAAGAATTGCAGGCTTCATGATACTACTTTCAAAATTTTCTCTTGTCTATTGGCAGAAATTATTCCATAAGCAGAGGAAGACTCTGTTCTTCCCTGTATGCCCAGCTACAGCCACCACTGTAATGAAAGACAACAGAACGTCATCACAGAGCATGTGGATAGATGTGAAACCAACACTTTGTACTCACTCTTAGTTTTGTGAGAGTCTGAGTTCAAAGCTTTTTTCAAAATCTTCAGAGGCTTATCTGAGGAATCCTGTCCTGGAATAAACAGGTAAGTCCTCTAATACGCTAAGGAAACTCAGCTCATCAGTGAGTCCGGTCCAACCACACATATAGCCTGATGCTGCTCTGAGTACCCAGGCCCCCAGCATTCTTCAGGTTCTTGTCTAATCTTCTCACTTGGGAATTAAGCAGTTACCTATAATCTAAAGTTTGGAGTGTTGCTGGCTGAATTCTTGTCCTATCAACACAGCCAGCACTTACTCAAGCTGACCCTAACAGTGATCTATCAGC